>NC_133659.1:89232628-89355919 GCF_037893015.1 Macrotis lagotis
ACAAGGTTCATTTAAAAATATTAATTTTAACATTAAAGGCATTGAAGTGATTCAAGACAATTGAAGCAGCTGAAAGGAAATGTGAGAAACGTAAGTTTAATTTAGAGTAAACACCCAAGGTGTTCACACTCACTATTTGTACCCAGCATGGGGTATAACATTCCAAACACCCATTGGTCTAATCAGCCATAATTGGACACACTGTAATTTTTCTCAAATATAGTGATGTCAGTTTGGTCTTTTTCGATAATGAAGGAAAGAACCAACCAACCAACTTACTACACATGTTGGACTTCAAAGAATCTTACATAAAGTAAAGATTATAGATACTAGTATCATATATTTGCTGTTTGTTCAGCAATTATATCTTAATTTATTATATATGTGTGTTATATAATAATATATATAATATGTTATAATTATTATATTATTTTATTATATATTTATATATTTAATTTATATCTTAAATTACTAGGCACAAATAAAAGTAGGGAGATTGATTTACACATATCCTTGGTGACCTTTTCCATCAGAGATATGTATGTATTCTTGCTCATTATATGGATGTGTTGACTCTCTAGTGAACCCTGACCTGGGATAATCTGTGACTCCAGAGGTGGTTATAAAAGGCTTTTCTAATAGAGAAGTATGCAGATTTCTAAGAACAAATATTGTAAATATTCCCAGGAAATTGCGAAATTGGTCTCCTTTAACTGGTCATTATTGAGATAAATTTTTGTTATAAAAAGTCACGATTTCCAAAAATAAATCCAGTAGATTCTTGCATCACAACCTTGCATGTGTGTACGTTTTCTACTCAAGCTGACTCTCCTTTTATGTCCAGGACCCCACACCAGAGCTATTATGGGTGGTAGCTGGGAAAGGTCAAAAGAGAAAATGTATGAGGTTTTTTATTTTTTTTTAACAAATGTTACAAAATTTATATAAATGTTAGCTGACTGCTGTTCATGTTTCACCTGTAATGAATACTTTTTATGTGATGTTAAGCAACTTATTTAGACTCTAACTATAAATTACACAACTGCTGTTGATGGAAGGAGTGTCCTCAGCAGGAACTTTCTACGTATTATCATTCTTACCTCATTTAAATATTTTTTTCCTTTGGGGATTAGAAAGAAATAATCTGTAAATAGATTGCTATTTTTTTTCAGGGTCAATGTCCCAAATATAATTTTATAGATTGAAAAAAAATTGCAAATTGGTAGTTGAATAAAATATCATAATATGCTTATTCTTTTTAGGCACTCTGAAAACATCTTTGGTACAGACAAGACAGGGCATCAAGAATGTTCTTTGCTTAATCTTATTCCCATATTATTTTGAAAATCTCTGCTAGCTTTCTATGTTTAAAAATCATTAAATATTTCTTTAGTTTGGAAATTGTTATTTTAATATCTATTAAGATGTTTTTAAGGAGCATTATTACATCTGGAAAATTAGGGGTTCAGTCTTTGATAATGGTTTGATTATGGTATAGTTTATTGATTTGATTATCTAGGATGTAATTGAGTTCTAATTTTTAGTATAGATATTTGAATATTGTATTATTGTATTATATTATACATACTTGCATATATATATATTTCATTCATGAAAGATATTGAACTTTCTGATCTATAAATTTGTCACTGTGTCATATTTTGAAAATTATTCAATAGTTACTAAGTTTTTCATTCTGCAGTAACAATTTCCTTTCATAATCTGTGTTGATCATGAAGTCTGAAATACTTAAGGTTAACCCTTTTTATATTTCAGGAAGTGGTGACCTCATCCTGAATTGCCCTCACAGATTTCTACAAAAAAAAATCTTCCTGAAAGCCAATTGTTTAATATTTTTATTGACATGTTGGTTAAATTCATGTGAATGTTGTGTATGTAAGGACTTTTGATTCCATTCTTTGATCTGGTCTTTCATAGTTTTCTACCCAAAGTTAAAACTCTTTTGGGTGCATTAGATAAATCCAATATCATATATTCTTATCAGATTTCATTAAGTAAAATGATGCCTGCTTATTATGAAAATATTTATGTTTCTCTTAAATTCTAATCATGCCAATAAATTTCTATGTTTTTGGCAGGATAGTGTTTATTTATTACTATGGTATAATTTATCTTCTTTAGAAGGTGTTTAGAGAGAACTCTTCCCTGGGTAAGATATTGTACTATGTTTATTCTTTAATATTTAACATTATGCAAACTATTTCCCAGGTGGATGAAATGACTACTATTTGTAATTAAATAAAATTATTGGGATAAAAATTTACATTTTGTAAGCTCACTGAAACATCATTTGGACAACTTCAGCTGCAGATAGGAAAATATGGATGATATGAGCTGTGTACTTTTTGCATAATTTATTTTACTTAGTTTCTATTATTTGAAAGCATTTCTTTCTATCACTTGAAGCCTGAATATATTTATGGTAACACTCTAAATTCATAGTGCTCTTTATTCTTAAGAACTTAATTCTTCTTCTTCTTCTTCTTCTTCTTCTTCTTCTTCTTCTTCCTTCTTCCTTCTCCTTCTTCTTCTTCTTCTTCTTCTTCTTCTTCTTCCTTCTTCTTCTTCTTTTTGGATTTTTTCAAGGCAATAAGGTTAAGTGACTTGCCAACGATCCCATAGTTAAGTACTTATTAAGTGCAAGACTGGTACTCTATCCACTGTATCATCTAACTGTCCTGGAACTCAATTCTTCTAATTAATGCGTATATTTGCAATTAAAGAACTTCCATGTAAGGGGGAGGGGACAGGTGTGTTCCAAAAGACAAATTTAACCTATGAGAGACAATCAACAACATTCTTGGCATGGTCTTAACATAATACCATGATGAGAAGATTTTCAGTAGAAGCTACTCAAATTGGAGGAATATATTGAACTTCAAACCTAGTATAGTTACTTGTTTATAGTAGGTAGGCAAATAATGTCGAATATTTGTTCATTATAGTTCTCAATAGAAAATTAACTTCTTGAGAACAGTGATTACTTCATTTTGGTCTTTATTTCTTCAGTTTTTTGCACATAATAGACATCTAAATATTTTGTTGATATATTGATTGACTGATCTACACTGAACAAAAACACATTGCAATGAAATAGTTAGGAAAATGTACCAAATGCTATTGGAAATAATTTAGCTGTTTGAGAATGTTATACATAGGGGAAAGTTAGGTGGCATAGTGGATAGAGCATCAGCTCTGGAGTCAAGAGAATCCGATTTCAAATAAGTCCTCAGACATGTGTGATCCTGGGGAAGTCATTTAATTGAGACTGCCTTGAAATGAAAAAAAAAATGATGTAGACAGGAAGTTCAGATGGAAAAGAATATGTGTGTTTATTAGGAACTACATCATAAATTACTCTATCACACTTCTGAGGAAACAAATACTGGGTTAAATATTACCTATTTTATGGTATCTATGTTGAGAACATTTGTTTACATATAGGAGATGAAATGATGTTTCATACAAAAATATTTTTTTTTAGGTTTTTGCAAGGCAAACGGGGTTAAGTGGCTTGCCCAAGGCCACACAGCTAGATAATTATTAAGTGTGTGAGACCGGATTTGAACCCAGGTACTCCTGACTCCAGGGCCGGTGCTTTATCCACTACGTCACCTAGCCGCCCCCCAAAATAATTTTAATTTCCATTCAAAAGAAATGAATGTCTCAGCTTCCTTTGAAAAGATATTTATAGAATTGCAAATATTATACCCTTTGATTTGTGATAAAGAGGATAAGAAAATCAATGAAATCTAATAGAACAGTCTTTTAAGGAACTCAGACTTTAATTATGTTGAAAGGCACAGAATCAGTTTCCATTTGAGCAGGATTTGATTTATCTGAAATACTTTTAATTGCCTTGAATATACTTAAATCTTTTAATTTAGGTGAACTTAATGTGTTGATATTCACATAATTATATCTTTCTGAAAATAGATGCATTTTTACATATTCATTTTACATACTTTCCCATTCCTTGTCTTCCCTTCCCTTGTCATTCCCCTATTTTCGCTTCCCTTCCATTCTCTCATCTTCACTTGCATTTTGTTCCTTCCCTTCCCCTCCTCTCCTCACTTTTTTTTGAAATACTATCTTTCCAATTTAGTGCCAAGGCAAAAGGTAATCTGACTTCAACTCTGTACACCCCAGGAGATTGATTAGCCATTATAGTTCCATCTTTGAATCACAGAGCAATGGTATAGATATCAGTGGTTTGGGGTATTAAACGACTTAAGATTTTCAGGCTTTTCAAGCTAAGAAGTCTAGTTTAGTACCACCTATATTAGAACAGTGTACATTTACAATTCCATAATGAAGGTACTCCTTTCACTAGAGGTATTATTTGGCCAGTTTTTCTCTTGTTTTAATATATTGCAATTTAGACAGGTGTAATTTATATCACAGTAAAGGCTATTTTAAGCAAGTCATGTTAAGGAAAAAAGAGAGAAAAGTTCTGGAAGAGTTTTTGGACAAGAAAATGAAGAATTTACAATACCTTGAAGTACATTTTATAAACACGAGTCTTGGATTGTTACTTCTTTAGAAATTTCTTATATTTTCTTACAAAACTAGAATATGTCATTTAACCAGATATGCATTTGAGAAATATCTTTTAGAATTATTTCAAAGAATTTTTTATGCTTGCATTTTTAAAACTAACAAAACCCAATATATCTATGTCCTTAGAGTTTCAACTTTTTCATTCTCACATTAAATGAATAAGGAGGATGAGAAATGACCTTTGTTTTGATAAGAAGATCACTAGCAAAAAACCAAACCAAAACAAAAAACAGAATCTAATTTTTCCTAAAGAGGAGGGATAGTGCAAATGCTGTTAAGGAAATGGGAATGTACAAAGCCTGAAAGTCTGACACAAAAAAGGATAATTTTACTATTTTTCTGAAACTTATGCTATGAAGTATCTCTTCAAGCTCCTTTTTTCTGTTTGAAAATATTTGAAAATGCCAAATAAAAGTCAACACTTTAGTATTCTGAGAAGAAATCTGGATATTGGTATGATGCAAATTGAAAGCCAAAAAGTAATGTTTTAAAGTAAGCAGCAAAACATTGCCTGCTGTAGTCAGGTTTCCTAAGAATCTTTTTTAATTTGATTTTTTCCCCCTCTAGCTACTAATTTTGGGATGAACTGAGGTCATTCATCCTTGTCCAGATGATAGAAATTGGCATGAATATCCATGTGCCAAAAGTTTAGAGTTAGAACTCCTGGGATACGAATATCTTTCAGCTTTGTCATTCTGGCTTGAAATTGCCACTTTTAAAATGTACCTTGGTTTCCAAATGTTTTGGGTACCCTTCTCTTTCCTGAGGATGGCTGGCATGAGGCATTACCCAGCTGTTCTCCTGAATCTTTAAATCTGTCACATGCACATCTCTGAGGCAGATGCCCTTGTCTCAAGCATTTTCTTCATCCCTCCTGTCTACTTACTTGTTTCATAATATATACACACATGTGACTAAAATAATTCATTAGAATTGTTTAAACTATTTCAACCTCAAATCTATAGAACTCAATTTGGAGGTAAAGAGTACTTGGATCTATGTCATGTACTTGGTGAACTGAAGGAATCCAATTGCTATTCTCTAAGCAATTTGAGAGTAGGGAAACAATTATGAGACAGAGAGAGAGAGAGAGAGAGAGAGAGAGAGAGGAGAGAGATGAGAGAGAGAGAGAGAGAGAGAGAATCTTTTCAGTTAAATTTATTTTAAATACATTTTCTCAATACATTTATTTTGTCACCTATTTCTTCATTTGTACCCTCATTACTACCTATTGAGTTATTGATATAATAAAGATTTTTTCAAAAAATAAATTTGTTTTACCTCTTTGTAATTTCTGTAAAAAAAAGAATTGAACATGAGAGTAAAGAAAACATAGAGTAACTATTTTGAAATGCTACACTTGGAATAAGAAGAGCTGGACAAGGCCAAGCTTGAACATTTACTAAAGTCCTTGTTCAAGTCACTCAAGTAACATGAGCCTCAGTTTCTCATTAATAATAAAAGGAGAATTTACTTATCCCATGGGGTTGTTATGAATAAAGTAGTTTGCAAATTGTAAGACTTGATATAATTGTGAGCTAGCACTACTGCATAAGAGGAATAAAAAATGTGCTTAATCAGATATAAAATGAGTCAGCCTTGACTGAAATGGCAAGGAAAAAAAATATCTGAAAAGTGTTAACTTTGAAGCATGGTAAAGCACCATTCTGAGACATGACGTAAAGAATGCTTGTCAGAAGTTTTTGATCCATGAATCATTATGGGTGGACAAAAGGAGTCCTAAGAGCCAACTCCTTAATCTGCCAGTGACTGCTAATGTATAGGGAAAAAGTCACCAGAATGAATGAGAAAAATGGTGCTGCATTTGATAAAACACCAGTGAGAGATACTTGAACATACATTATTAATTTGTACCAGAAACCAAGTGAAGCATGGGTATTGTCATACTCTCAGCTCTTCTACTAGCATTGGGATAAGGATAATGTTTTAAGAATAGTTTAGCGTAGAAGAATAGTTGATCTTTGACGCCTGAATATGTGAAACATGTTAAATGAGTTATTGGGTATAGTTATATAATTAGAAGTGTTAATGACTAGGGTGATTAGGACATGGGGAACTCCAGGAAAAATTGTAAAGTAGGAAAAAGTTTATCCTTTGTGTCCTTATGCCAGACTCTTAAACTCTCATCTCCTTTAGGGTTAATCATTCCAAAGAGCCTTGTGTTCCCTATCTTCCTCCAATATCTCTGTTGCATCTATATCCACTACTGTTGTATAAATGTAGGGCTCCATTCTTTGAATCTCTTCTTACTCCTTCATCCCAATTTGTAAAACATATATACCCCTTTATCTATTCCTTAAACAAACAAGTTTATTAGTTAGGTTTTTTTTTAGGTTTTTGCAAGGCAAACTGGGTTAAGTGACTTCCCTAAGGCCACACAGCTAGGTAATTATTGTGTGTCTGAGACCAGATTTGAACCCAGGTACTCCTGACTCCAGGGCTGGTGCTTTATCCACTATGCCACGTAGCCACTTTTTAGCCACTACTTTTAGTTGTTTTATTTTATAAATAATAGTTTATTTTTCCAATTACATGTAAAGATAGTTTTTAAACATTCATTTTCTGACTTTATATTATTATTTTATTATATTTTATTTTATTTTTTTATACTCATTTTGTACAATTTTTTTACATTAATAAAATATTCTTGTTTAAGAGTAAACAAAATACCCCCCTCCATGAATATAGATTTGCTTGGGCGATAAAGGGGAGAGAAAAAAATTAAAATTAAAAAAATAATGGTAATAATTGTAGGTATGGCCAGGTGGCGCAATGGACAAAGCACCAGCCCTGGAGTCTCGAGCACCCGAGTCCATATCCAGACTCGTAAACCCAACAATCACCCAGCCATGTGACATGTAAGCCACCTGATCCCCACTGCCCTGCAAAAAACAAAAAGAAGAAATAAAAAAGACCCAAAATAAAATAAAATAGTAATAATAGTAGGGGTGGCTGGGTGGCAGACAGAGCATTGGCCCTTGAGCCAGGAGCACCCGGGTCCAAATCCAGCCCCAGACACCCAAAGATCACCCTGCTTGGTGGCCCCAGGCAGGCCACCCAGCCCCACTTGCCCTGCACCCTCCCCCAAATAATAATAACAAAAAATGTGCTTCAGTCTTTGTTCCAACACCAACAACTATGTCACGGGTGGATCACATTCTTTATGATAAGTCCATCACAAAAGTTACTTCCATATTTTTCAATGTTGCCATTGCTGATCGCAACTCCTCTTTTCTTATTTCTCCACTACCCATGTACTATATTTTCTCTCTCTTTTCACTCTGACTCTGCTGTAGGGTAGCTGAGTGGCGCAGCAGACAGATCCCTGGTCCTGGGGCCAAGAAGCCCTGAGCCCACCATACCAACCCCTTAGGCCAGAATCCACCTGGCCCTATGGTCCTGGGCAGGCCTTCCAATCCCAGCCCCTTGCAAGAAGGTAAAAAAAGAAATGTGTTATATCTGACCACTCTCCCCCCCTGGTCCATCCTCTCCTCCTTTAATCACATCCCCACCCCTTCCCCCTGCTCCCCCCTCCTTCTTACTCCAGATGTCTATACCCATTGAGTATATATGCTGTTTCCTCTCCTAGCCCACCTCTGATGAGATCAAAGGTTCCCTCATTCCCCTCTTGCCCCCTCTTAGATATCATTGCATATAGCTCATTGTAATAAAAAATCTCTTATTATATGAAATATCTTTGGCCTATTCCCCCTCTCCTTTTTCTTTCTCCCATTCCATTTCCCTTTTTTTCTATTGACTCCATTTTTACACCATATTTTATCTTTGAATTCAGCTTTCTCCTGTGCTTCAACTATAAAAGGTCCCTCTACCTCCTCTATTAACTGAGAAGGTTCATATGAGTTTTTATCAGTGTCATTTTTTCTATGCAGGAATACACACAGTTCATCATCATTAAGTCCCTCATATTTCCCCCCCTCTCCTCCAATCTCCATGCTTCACCTGAGTCCTGTATCTGAAGATCAAACCTTCTGTTCAGCTCTGGCCATTCCAAAAGGAACATTTAAAATTCCCCTGGTTCATTGAAATTCCATCTTTTTTTCCTGGAAGAGGACATTCAGCCTTGCTGGGGTTAGTTCATTCTTGGCTGCATTCTAAGCTCTTTTGCCTTCTGGTATATTGTATTCCAAGCCCTACCTGTAGTAATTCTTTGAAAATGATGTCAAGGCTCTTTTCCTGATCATGACTTGCAGGTATTCCAATAATTTTTAAATTATCTTTCCTAAGTCTGTTTTCCATATTAGTTGTTTTTTTCAATGAGATATTTCACATTTTCTTCTAATTTTTATTTATTTATTTTTTTTGGTTTTGAAGTATTGATTCTTGATTTCTGGTAAATTCATCAATCTCCCTGTATTCTATTCTTTGTCTGAAGGATTTGTTCTCCTCAGAGAGTTTTTCTTATCTCTTTTTCCATCTGTCCAATTTTGCTTTTGTTAAGGCATTCTTCTCCTCAATAACTTTTTGAACTGTTTTATACCATTTGACCTAAGCTGGTTTTTTAACATACTATTCTCTTCAGCATTTTTTTGTATTTCCTTGGACTAAGCTGCTGATTTCACTTTTCATGTTTTTTCCTGCATCTCTCTCCTTTCTTTTCTCAGTTTTTCTTCTAACTCCCTCATTTGATTTTCCAAGTCTTTTTTGAGCTCTATCATAGCCTGAGCCCAATTTCTGTTTTTCTTGGAGTCTTTAGATGCAGGAGCCTGTGCTTTTTCATCTTCAGACTATTTTGATCCTTCTTGGGCTCATTTGCAAAATATTTCTCAATGGTGTTCCTCTTGTTTCTTTGCTTGCTCATTTTTCCCCAGCCTGGGCCCTGGTTTTTGGGTGCTTCCTGAGCTTTTGGGACACTCCCACAAGGGTCTCAAGTGTGTGAGGCTATGTCCTCCCTCCTGGTCTGTGAATGACCATAAGCGCCTCCCTCTGCCACGGGGCTGAGGTGGGGGGGCCCTGCTGTTCTATGGGGGGCCCTAGACTGGGATCAGGATCTGAATGTGGTCAGAGCCCCAGAGTCCTGTTCCAGAGGCAGAGGACAGAGCTCTACAGTCTCTCTTCACTCCCCTCCCTCAGCTCAATGGGCTCATGCCCTGGGGGCTCCTGCTTCCTGGCTGCCTGCTTCTGTTTCTGAATCTGGTCTGTGGAAAGACCACACAGCTGGCTGTGTGCCCTGAGGGCTGGGCTCCACGTGCTGCTCTGGCAGAGGTCCCCCGCTGTTCCCCCACTTTGTGCCCGGTGCTCCTCGGGTGCAACTCAGGAGACTCCCCCGCTTCTGTGAGCCACGGCTCCCAGGGCCCTGGGGGCTGCCTCTGGGATGGCTGAAAGTTCTTTCACTCTGGCGGGCTGCCCCTCCCACGGGGGTGGGGTGGAGAGCAAAGCCTTTCTTGCTCTTTTCCAGGGTTACCTTGAGTATGAGAACTGCCCTCAATGGGTCCCTTTGTGGGTTCTGTCTCTCAAAAGTTTAGTTAGCATCCTTAGTTTCAAGTTTTAATCACAGAGTGCCTAAGACTGGATCACTTCTTGTCACCATCTTGGCTTTGCCCCCCCCCCCACTTTGAGTTTTTTAAAGTAAACTTCAGCCCTTAGAAATGGCACACATTAATTTATCCCAAAATATAAGGGATCAATGATGGCTGAAGATGTATATTTTCCTTGTTTTTTAAAAATGTGTACAAGTGATATTTGTAGATATAATTTGATTATTCAAAATAAGACATATATAATGGAATTTTAGGCACCCTTACAGGTTAATGATGGATAATGTATTGGGTGTGAGGAGGTTTCGAGTTAATGTAACTGGGCTCAAATCCATGTAATTATTGTAGTGTAACTTTGTCCAGGTTAATCCAGGCCTCTAAGTTACATTTTGCTTACCTATTAAAAATGGATTGGTCTTCTCAAGTCTTGTGCTACTCTGGATTCATAATTCTATAGGCTATGTAGAAGATAGAAATCTTTAAGCGATGCTTTGATAGAAATTGCCCCTTTGCACAACTGAATATATCCCTGTTTAGTGATAATTTAATACTGTCTTAAAATACATAGTAATAACTATAACCTGAATCAATAAATTGTCAGTCATTTATTAAGTGCCTACTATGTGTTCAACACTGGGAATGCATATATAAATAAATGAAACAATCCATACCACAAATATTTTTGATCAGATATATCTTCTTAGACTTAAGTTCACTTAAAATATTATGATTGTAGAGCAGCTAGATGGCATAGTGGATAAAGCACAGGCCCTGAAGTCAGGAGTGCCTGGGTTCAGATCCACTCTCAGACACTTAATAATTACCTAGCTGTGTGGCTTTGGGCAAGCCACTTAAGCCCGTTTGCCTTGCAAAAACCTAAAAAAATTAATTAATTTAAACAAACAAATAAATAAATAAATAGAAATAATTAGGATTGTGGTTAGTCTATGATGACTAAGATGAGCCTTCCAAAAATGTAGGATTTTTAAAAGTGTTTACCAAACTATTGCATTTTCAAGGATATCATTTATAAACCAACTTATAATAATAATAATAATAACTCACCAGACAGTACCTTCAGTTTTACTATGAGACAGTTATCATTGCTTCTGTTTTACACAGAAAATGAGATGGGAAGATGTTGAATGATTAATCTGAGCACATGGAGAAAACCAGTTGCAGAGATAAGATTAGAAGATTTGATTTTCAGTTGAATATGTATTTTACTGAGCTAAGCTTATATTTCCAGGTGCATACAGATCTTTTGGAACCTTAGTTAATAGTTTAGTTTCTCCAAGATTTCCTTAACATTTTAGGTTGCAATAAAATCAAGAACTATTCTAGTTTGCAATCTTATGAAGACAAAAGTGGATGAGGCTCCGGTGGAAGTAGTACAGAATTCAGTCCTGAAATTTTCCATGGCATGAAAAATGAATTTGAATATTTGTGTATTTTTTATTCATTTTGGTTGATTCTTGAAGAATGTAATTAATTAGTTGGCTGGAACTTTATTAGTCTGTTTTTCTCTGGTCATTGACAACCAGGTAGATTAGATCATTTTGATATTGATGCCGTATATAAAGCTTACATCTGCTTTGTAATTGATTTCTGAGGCTTGGCTGAGCAGAAGAAACAAGCTTCAGAATATAAATGATATTGTCTCTGTTGGTGGAATTATAAGATGTCATAGCTACAGAGAAGAAAAGAGTATGAACTTGTTATGAAGGTATTTTTAAGTTAGCAATCTAAGGACACAGTAGCAAGGTAATGTAGATGAGCTTAACCCGACACACAGTTAGCTCTAACAATCATAATAGATCTCTACTTTTGCACATGTTCAATCACCAGATCTCATAATTCTTTAACTATATATATTTGGTTTCGTGATCTTTGATGATCTATCACTTGAAACTTATCTCTCTTCTTTCTGTGATAGAAACTATCTTTATATTTTTATGTCAGTTTGCTTGTGATTTCAAAGCATTTTGTCAGTACAAATGAAAGTGCTTCCAGGAAGAAAAAGAATTAAGTCATATTGTCTTACCAATTTTTCACTTTTTAAAGATTTCAAAGGATTTGAAAAGATGAATAAATATTTCTATCCAGGTTCAACCCCTCCCATTTATTACCTCAAAACTTTACATGGTCATTTGAGGGTCAACATAATTCATGAAAATGTCACCAAATTTCCTGAAAGAGAATGGACTTTTTTCACCAAAGAAAGTCAAATTATCACCTATTGGTTTATTAAAGTACTGTAATTTGATATTTTTAATTTTTATTTTTTTATCCATATGCACATGTATATTTTTGTTATAAAATTCCCCACTCCCTCCCCTCAACTGTGAACGGTCAGTTTAGTACTGTATATACATATTTTTGATAAACATGTTAACAGATTAGTCATATTCTGAATGACAAATTAGGATTATGGGAAAGAGATACACAAGAGATAAATTTTGTAAAATGTCTATCAGATTCTGAAGGTTTTTTTTTTGTTTTATGTTTGGTTTTTCTTTCTCTCAATGGGGATCACATCTAATTGTTGTAACATGATCTAATACAGTTGTCCTAGCTCTCTGAACTGCTGAGAGGAGATGCTTCCATCAAGGCTGATCATCTCACGATGTTGCTATTAATGTATATTATTCTCTTGGTTCTGCTCCTTTTGGTCAGCATCAGATCCTATAAGTCATTCCGTGCATATCTAGTACCTGACCATTTAGGTTTTCTTATAGAACCATAATATTCCACTATATTCGTGTGCCATAACTTGTTTAGCCATTCCCCACTTGATGGGAATCCCCTCAATTTCTAATTCTTTGTTACTACAAAAACAATGACTATGAATATTTTGGAACACATAGGACTTTTCTTGTTTTTTAAGGATTTCTTCAGGATATAGGCCTAGAATTGGAATTACTGGGTCAAAGCGTATGAAGAATTTTAATGGTCTTTGGGCATAGTTCCATATTGCTCTCCATAATGGTTGAATTTGCTCACAACTCTATTAGCAATGCATCAATGTCCCAATCTTCCCACAACCTCTCCAACATTGATCATTTTCCCTTTTTTCTCATCTTGGCTAATCTGCTAGGTGTGAAGTGATACCATATAGTTGTTTTAATTTGCATTTCTCTACTCAATAATTTGAGCCAAGATGGCTACATGAAGGCAGCATTTCTTGGGAACTCCTTTCCCACAAAACTCCAAAAGCCATCAAATTATAACTCTAGCCAAAATTTAGAGGGGCAGAACCCACCCAAATACTGAGTCCAAGATAACATAGAAGTTCCAAGGGAAAAGTATACTTCACCAGGACTGGGGGTTGGAAAAAGCCATGGTCTCAGTGAAGCCCCAGAACAGCTTGAAGGGGCAGGGAGAGAATTCTGCTACATGCATGTGGAGTGAGGGAGCACCAGCTGCAGAACCTGCAGTGAGAATCTGGAGAAAGCAGCCTGTATGCACCTCCAGAGCACAGCCCACAGACAGTAAGGGGGTCAAGGAAGACTGCAGAAATTTCTCTGCTCTCCATTGGGGTAGGACTCTGCTATTTGCCCATACTTAGATACAGGTTGCAATTTGGGCTTCCATACTAAGATAGCTGAGCAGGACTCCTCCTTACAGCACCAGAGCAGAGGGAAGTGCTGTGATCCTCTACATATCAAAGCATAGGCAAGAGAGCATAAGACCTTGGAGGAATAAAGGTCCCAGTGGGGTGTCTCCCCCAAAAAATCCCCCAAAGCCTTGGAAGTGCTGTAAAATAGTACTGGACTGAGGAAATGAGTAAACAACAGAAAAAAGAAGAATATGACCATAGATAATTACTTTAGTGGAAGATCAAAACACATACTCAGATGATGACAAAAATTGAAGCTTCCATATCCAAAACCTCCAAGAGAAACAGAAAATGGATTCAGACTATGGATGACCTCAAAAAAGACTTTGAAATGCAATTAAGGGAGGTGGAGTAAAAATAGGGAGGAGAAATGAGAACAATGCAGAAAAATCATGAAAACCAAATCAGCAGCTTGGTGAAATATAAAAAATACTGAAGAAAATGATATGTTAAAAACCAGTTTAGGCCAAATGGAAAAAAGCAAAACAAAAGGCAAATGAGGAGAAGAATGCCTTACAAAGCAGAACTGGCCAGCTGGAACAGGAGATAAGAAAGCTCTCTAAAGAAAATAACTCCTTCAGGGTGGCTAGGTGGTGTAGTGGATAAAGCACTGGCCTTGGAGTCAGGAGTACCTGGGTTCAAATCCGGTCTCAGACACTTAATAATTACCTAGCTGTGTGGCCTTGGGCAAGCCACTTAACCCCATTTACCTTGCAAAAAACCTAAAAAAAGAAAAAAAGAAAATAACTCCTTCAAATGCAAAATGGAACTAAAGGAAGCTGATAACTTTGCAAAAAATCAGGAAGAAATAAAACCCTTTCAAAAAGGCAAAACTTAGAAGAAAATGTGAAATATTTAATTGGAAAAACAACAACCCTCAAAATCAGATCCAGAAGAAATAATTCAAAAATCTTTGGGCTATCTGAAAGCCATGTCCAGGAAAAGGGCCTAGACTTCATGTTTCAAGAAATAATACCTCAAAATTGCCCTGAGATCCTAGAAGAGGGTAAAATAGAAACTGAGGGAATTCACTGGTCATCTTCTGAAAGAGATCCCCAAAGAAAAACTTCCTGGAATATCACAGCCAAATACCAACACTCCCAAATCAAAGAGAAAATTCTAAAAGCTGCCAGAAACAAACCATTCAACTACTGAGGCTCCATAGTCAGGATTACCCATTTATCTATGTCTTTATACAAGTCATTGATTTAAAAAAAAAAAGTTAAGAAGCAAAGAACAAAAAAATTGTTTCCATTATATGGAATAATAAGTGACAATTATTTGGAATCAAATATGTCCCAAATTTTATTGCTATAAAACCCACATCGCTTCATCTTTTCCAGAATAGCAGGAGAGATTTTATTCAAATGCTTTAATACCTCTGCTCTAGAAATTAAGGGCTCATAGGGATTGGAATAGGATATTCAGGAAGGCAAAATATCTTGGTTTACTACTGAGAATCAACTATCCAGCAGTACTGAACATCCTCTTACAGGGGAAAAGATGGACTTTCAACAAAACAGGGGACTTTCAAACTTTCCTATTGAAACTACCAGAGCTGAACAGAAAGTTTCATCTCCAAGTTCAGGACTCTGGTGAACCATGGAGAAGGTGGATGAAAAGGACTAACTATTAGGAACTTAATGATATTAAACTATTTATATTCCTGAAGGGGAAGAAGAAATTGATAACTCATATGAACTTTCTCCTTTATAAGAGCTGTTAGAAGAAGCATATATATAGGCAGGGCATAGGAGGGAGCAGAATATAATGTTATGATGTGGTAAAGGGATGGAATCAATGAGTGATAAAGAGAAGTTGTGGGAGGTAGGGAAAGGAGATGAAGAAGAAGCTAAGAAATTTCACCTAAGAATCAAGAAAAAGCTTTTTTCAATGGAGTGGAAAGGGGGTAAGCATGGGGGAATGAGTGAGCCTTCATTCTTATCAGAAATGGCTCAGAGAGGAAATGACATACACACTTAATGGTGTATAGAAATCTATCTTACTCTAGAGATAAATGAGAAGAAAAGGATGGGATAAGGGGAAAGGGGGAGGGAAGCAGGGAATAGGTGATAGAAGAGAGAGAAGATTGAGGGAGAGGGTACTCAGATACAGCACACTTTTGGACAGGGCCAGGATGAAAGGACAGAGAGAGAGAGAGAGAGAGAGAGAGAGAGAGAGAGAGAGAGAGAGAGAGAGAGAGAGAGAGAATAAAATAAATGAGAGTGGGGAGGAATAGAGTGGAGGGAAATATAAGTCATAATAGCAACTGTGTGAAAAATATTGAAGTAACTTCCCTGGTAGACTTATGATAAAGAAAGGAACTCATCACAGAGACAGAGGCATTGGAATCTGAACACAGACTGAAGTACATTTTTTTTCCTCTCTCACTATTCTTGAGGTTTCTCATCTTCTTGGGGGGAAGGAGGTCTTATGTTTACTCTCACAAAAAATTATTGTAATAATATTAATACATTAAAATTCTCTTAAAATAATGTTTTGGAGCTTTATTCATACGATTATATATAGCCTTAATTTCTTCATTTAATTTCTTCATATCCTTTGACTATTTGTCAATTGGGGAATGACTTGTACCTTTATAAATTTGATTCAATTCTCAATATATTTTTGAAATGAGACCTTTATTAGAACTCCTAGTTGTAAAGATTTGTTTCCTAGCTTTATGCTTTCCTTCTAATTTTGGCAGTACTGATTTTCTTAAATCAAAAAATATTTTTAATATAATATAGTCAAACTCATTTGTTTTCTAGTTTATAATGTACTCTAATTCTTTTTTAGTCATAAATTTATCCCCTTTGCAAAGATCTGATAAAGAATTTATTGGTCTATTAATTTATCTATGGTGTTGCCCTGCATGTCTAAATCCTGAACCCATTTTGACCTTATTTTGGTTTAGGGTTTGAGATATGGGTCTGTATCTAGTTTTTGCCATACTATTTTCCAGTTTTTTTAAAACAATTTTTGTCAAATAGTGAGTTCTTAAAACTGATATCTTTGGGTTTGTCAAACAGCAAATTGCTGTAGTCATTTACTGTGACTTCTTATGAACCTCTCCTAATCCACTGATCCATTATTCTATTTCTTAACCAGTATCAGTCAGAAAGGATTGTAATTTGTGTCAGGGAAAGTTGTATACCAATGAAATTACACATCCTTGAAGTATTGAAATACAGATGAATAGATATGTGGATTAAAAGAATCTTGGGAAGTCTTGTATAAATCACAATTGCTGGGTTGCTGTCATTGATCTTCAAAAGATTGTGGAGAAGAGGAAAGATATTGTAAGACTGGAAAAGAGCAAATGTCCTAATTTTCATAAGAGAGAAAAGAATAGAATCTCAAAGTTCTCAGGCAGTGAGATTTACTGTTATTACCTGGAAAACTTCTAGAAGTCATTATTATTGGCAATATTAGTGAACACTTAAAAAGTCATCACAAACAGTCAGCATAGCTTCAGCCAGAGTCTATCACACCAGATGACCTTCATTTCAAATTTCTAGAGCAGAGGAATTAAAACAATCTGAATAAAATTTCTCTTGCTATTCTGGAAAATATGAAGGGATGTGGGTTTTATGACAATAAAATTTTGGGTTATTTTGGAACATATTTGATTCCAAATAATTGTCACTTATTATTGCATATCATGGAAACAATTTTTTTGTTCTTAGTTCCTTAACATGTTTTTAAATCAATGACTTGTATAAAGACATAGATAAATATTTATTAACTTTTCAGATGACACCAAACTAGGAGAGTTTCTGCATACACTGGCTGACAGAAAAACTTTGGTAAGTTAGGTTATAGGACTACATATGTAAATACACACACACGTATATATATATATATATATATATATATATATATATATATATATATATATATATATATGAATATATATAAAGTTTTAATCATGGGTTCAAAAGATCTTAAGTACCAATGGGTCAAGTGTGGCTAAACAAAAGCTCATCTGAAAATGATCTTAAGATCTGTGTGGACTTTATCTCTCTTTAAGTCACCAGTGTTAAATGTCAGTGAATAATGGTAATATGGACTTGAAATACTAGAAGCACACAAGACCTTGGACATTGCTGAAAGCACTGGGAAAACAGAGAATTATTAGCCTAATTAAAGTGAGGAACAAAAAATATAAGGGAAAAATCAGGAAGAATATAGGAAGGAGTAATAATATATAATGTACAAAAATATTTTATCATAGTAAATTTTTTTTGCTGATGCAGAGATAGTATAGAGTAATTTCAACTGGATAGAGAGAAGAGATAGCACATAGTGGTATACTTGGGACTCAAGAGGCTAGGAGAAGAGTCTACCTTTTTCTTGTTGCATGTGTAGTTGTAATATGTGTTGACATCGTGATCCACAGGCAGAAGTAGAATCACAAAGAAGTTACTGCACAGGGCCTTGTAGTCAGGAGGACAGGAGTTCAAATCTGACCTCAGTCATTTGACATTTACCAGCTGTGTGACTTTAGGCAAGTGATTTAACACATCCAGGTCTATCCAGGTCCATCTCCAATCATCCTGATTCGTATCTGGCCACTGGACCTAGATAGTGCTGAAGGTGAACGTGAAGTAGGTAACTTAGCACAGCAGCCCCTCACTCACATCAAATTCATGTGCTTGTCATAGCATCATCTCCCTGAGGTCATGGTCTTCTTTGAAAATGAAGGACAGGGGTGGCTAGGTGGCATAGTGGATAAAGCACCGGCCCTGGAGTCAGGAGTACCTGGGTTCAAATCCGGTCTCAGACACTTAATTACCTAGCTGAGTGGCCCTGGGCAAGCCACTTAACCCCTTTTGCCTTGCAAAAAAACAAAAACAAAAACAAAAACAAAAAGAAAATAAAGGACAACCCTCCCCCCATCATAAGACAGAAATCTTACAATAAACTAATAAACTCTCTTCAGGAATTTGGCCATTTTGGACAACTTCTTAAAACTTGGGTTGTATTTCTTGGTACTAACTCTCATTATAGAAGGGAGAAGTGGTTGGAATTTTGGAAGGACCTGTTTCATAGGGAACAAGAAGGATCATGTACCTAGAATAGATTCTGTGAACACCTGAAACTAGAGAAGGTGTAAGAGGAAGTTGGTGAGAGTGAGACAACTATTCTATCTTTTACCCTTTCTCATGTCAGTTCTGGAATGGCTTGGGTTAAGGGAAAGAGAGAGAAGGGAAGTCTAGGAGGAAAAAAAATTCAAAATATAAAATTTCAATTTCAAGTAGTTCAAAATACTTACATTTTAAAATTAGTGACCAAGAACTGAATTCAAATCCAGGTTCAGTGCATTTAGTCAATTAATCTCTCTTTGCTTCAGTTTCCTTATCTATAAAATGGGCATAATAACTGCACCTGTCTCTCAGGGTTATTGTCAGGATAAAATGAAGTAATGATTGTAGATTACTTATCACAGTACCAGCACATAGAAAGAGTTATTTACTAGTTAACTTTCATTATTATTAAAAAACTGGGGAGTGGCTAGGTGGCACAGCAGATAGAGCACTGGCCTTGGAGTCAGGAGTACCTGAGTTCAAATCCGGCCTCAGACACTTAATGATTACCTAGCTGTGTAGCCTTGGGCAAGCCACTTAACCCCATTGCCTTGCAAAAACTAAAAAACAAAAACAAAACAAAAGAAAACAAAAAACTGTTGAAAGGATACAATCAGTGAAGATAAACTAGGAAGTAAAACTTTCAAATAGTTAAAAATCTATCACATACTACCAAGCAAAATATGATTTTCAAGCTATAAATGGAACCACTAAAACCTGTAACTCTTATGGATGAATGATTAAATGATGTCAATAAAGTTTATATGAGAAGAAGTGGAAATTACAAATATCCCTTTGAAACATGTTCCAAATCACTATTAGGGAGATAAGTGGAAATTAAAGTAACTCTAAGGTTTTGATTTCACATTTTAGAAACTGGCAATTTTAATAAAAAGTGACAACAAAAGATGAGGAACAGAAAATGATCAATTAAAATAATATGTGAATCACCTTTCAAATTACAAAGATAAATATAAATGTTATATGTTATATAATTATTGTTATTTTGTAGGGGGTAATGAGGGAATAGAAACACATACCAAATTGTTGAAAGTTTTAATTGATTGAACCATTTTAGATATCAATTTGGCATTATGGGGAAAAAAGAAGTCCTAGAGATTATATCCCTTGGTTCATATCAGAAGGACATAATAATCAGAAACAAAGGTCCAATCTATACATATACACACATGCATCAGCATACAATAAAATACATACATATTTGTTACATGTATATATGTGCATGCATGTAGACATACACACATAAAATTAGCAATCATATTTTTGCTGGAGGAGTAGACTGCAAAAAAAGTGAGTAACCCTTAATTCCAGGAATAGCTAAAACAAACAAAAAACCTCGGCTATGTATGAGTATAATGAAATCTTATTGTACAGGAAAATTATGAATATGAATAATTCAAATAAAAATGGAAATATTTTTAAGCAGTGATGCATAGTAAAGTAAGTAGGATCAAGAAATGATCAAAAAGCTAAAAAGAAGTCAGATGGAGTAACTAAAAAAGATAAAATGATCCTGAAGAATGTTATCAAACCTTCCTCCTTCCTTCCAGGATAGAGAGGAATGATTGCTCAGAGACAACCCTTCTTTTAAGAGTCAAGCACAGTTTTTGATGTTTGGCTTCATCTTTTTCCTCTGCTTCAAGGAGTGGTTGAATCTAGTAGGGTCAGGACTTGAGGATTCAAAAATGTAAAAACAAAAGTTAGTATGTGATGTCTACCATTGTAAAATATTTAGTTGTGGCTGTGGGAAAATAAAATGAAACTCTTTAGTTTAATGGATTCATCCATAGGATGTCTCAAAACTCTTAGTGAAGTTTTAAACTTAGACAGCTAGCAACTTTTTAAAGACATTTTTAACTCCTTATATTTACTGTTATATGCTTCAAGTTTCTCAGAATTGAATAGTTTTATTAATAATCTCATCAGTTCTCCCAAAATGACTCAAAGATTTAGCCCTAGCAAATACCATTTCAAAATTGCATTAGGCTATTTTAATTTGTATGTTAGCAGCTTGTTAGCTTTGGAATATAAAATTTTCAAACGTAAAAATTATCTTTTCAAAATATTTCTTCTACTTGTAAAGAAATGAAGACATTGAAAATACCTATATCAAAGTGTTTCCTAATTTTACAAGAAGTATTGCAAGTAAGAGTGATTTGTTATTATAAAATTTTAGAGATTAGAGAAACCTGAGAAATTGTACTTCAATTTTTCAGATTAAAATTAGCAACCATAAAACTGGGACCCAAAGATGAAAATCAGTTTGTCTAGGCTGAAAACCTCCCAGGCCACTTCTTTCCCCATATAGCCAATTTTCATCAAAGGTCATCTAATTTTTTAATGTAAAAGCTAAGATAAGATCTGAGGTGTTTTGACTTTTGAGCCAATATCTTCTCTCCAGACCATCATTTTATTGTTTTTCAATAATTTTATTCATGTCCAATTTTTCATGACCCCATTTGGGATTTTCTTGGCATGAATATTATAATGATTTGCCTTTTGCTTCTCCAGTTCATTTTACTGATAGGGAAACTAAGACAAAAAGATAAAGTGATTTGACCAAGATCACACAGCTAATAAGTTTCTGAGGATGCATTTGAAATCAGATCTTCCTGACTACAGGTCCAACATTACACACGTTGTGCCAACTAACTGACCCACTTCATCCCATGAGCAAAAGTCTTAATTTTTATGAATCTTGATCTTTAAAAATAAAATAAAGAACTGCATCTTTCTCTCTTCTATATTAAATATTTGATGGTTTCTGAAGGCAGGTGACTAGATTAAATAATCTATATCTTTCTCAAACTATATCCTTGTTTTCACTTGGGTTCAGAATTATTGGAATATTGCAATGGTAGAAGATGAGTATTTCATGAGAGTTTTTAAAGGTTCTCATTAGGAAAAAAATGTTCAATGTCTAGGTTATTCTTTAATTTCAGAATAAAATCCTTGAGTGTGCAGTGATTTGAAGCCACTCTTATATAAGCAAATTCCATGCACAGTGGGGAGTTTAATTATTTTTTATCTTCTCCAGTAATTTATTCATCAGTAGGAGAGATTCCATTAACAATCCTGATTGAAACCTGACTATTTTCCTGGCTGGAATCCTCTGAGTGAAGTGTATATGTGGAGTATCTTGGGGAAAAGCAGGACCAGCAAGACTGTCATTTTAACAAATACTTGGTAAGGGAAGTGATGACATGGACCTTTAATACTAGGCAATTTATTTTATATTGTCATAAATCAATGATTAAAAAAACTGAAGAGAATGGAAAAAATATGCTATTATATTTCAATCTTTCTAATGCTTGCTCTGACACACAGGCCAAAATCTTGAGATATTGTTGTAAAAATGTTTTTGTCAAAGATCTTAAATGCATTTTTGTGATTTAATAGTAGCACATTACTGTTACAAATTGATTTCATAAACATTAACCCAGTTGAGAGTTTCATAACATATCAAATAGTCAGTGCAAAGTTTATTATCCCCATTATATAAATGGGGAAAATAAAGCTCTGAGTCTCCCTTGTATAAAGGTGCAGCATAAATAAAAAGGCTGAGATTTTTATCTTGGGTTTCTGACTTCCAGGGTAGGACATTTACAAGAACTTTGATTTTTAAATAATAGAAATAAATGTTTCCAAATAATATCTCCATTGCTGATATTTCACAAATGTTATATGTTGCCATCATCATTATTATTATCATCATCACTATTATCATTGTTACTATCATAATTATGGACACTAGTAATGTGTAATGCATTCTTGAAATTTCCCCTTATATCTCTGTATGCTTCACAGAGAGTTGTTCTATATAACAAAGAATATTTAAAACTTTCTATTTCTGTAATGTGGTCTTGTAAAAAATGATAGGACACTAGAGTTAATAGGAAATAGATGAGCAAAGAATGAAAGGAACATTAATTTAATACTCTTTGTATTAATACTACCCGAGTAAATGGATTATTGGTCTTGTAATTATTTTAAAACAATATGCTTTTTTGTTGTTCATAGTTTTTCTCTTTTTTCTTCTATTTTTCTATAATTTCTTCTTATTTAGTTTAACACAGATTTTCTAGATTTTTCATTGGATGATTGATTGTCTACTTTTCCCATTTTAAAATACATTTGATAAGATATCAAGGTCTGCTTTAGCTATATCTCATAAATGTCAATATAATGTTTCAGTGCTATATTTCTCTTTAATATGAATACTATTTTTTTCCTTTAGTGAATTCATCATTTTGAATTTCATTAAATAGTCTTCATTTAGACCTCATCCTTTATTGATTGTTTTTATTGTACTGTGGTCAACAAAGTGAATGTTTAATATTTATTCCTTGAACTATAAGTTTTGTAAAGTACAATGTGATTCTGAGAAACATATTAATTAATTAATATTCATAATTATAAATCATAACTATCTTTCCATTATTTTCTAATATCAATTCAACTGTATAAATTTTCAATAGTTATACAGTTCTGAATTAATTCAATTGATTATCAATATAAATGTCTCTTTCAATTATTCCTGCATGAATTTTAGAAATCTTGATGCTCTATTTGGTGCATAAAAATAAATATAGTATAAATATCTGCAAAAATATTTAATAAAGATATCAGTTTCTTGTCTATAGTGCTTTTAAATATAAAGCAGCTTTCTTGAGATTAGAGACATCTTAATACTCCCTTATTTTAACTTTATTATAGTTATTGCCATTTTTTTGTATTCACATGCAATAATGTAAATTTTATTCTAGTTCTGGTTTTCTGTATCTGTATTTATTTTAAGGTGATTTCCCCCCTCCTACCCCCATCATTCCCATATATAGTAAGCTGTTAGATCTACTTTCTTGTACATTTTTATATTCCCCAGAAAAATGAAGATTATTGGAAGAAAGAGATTAAATGTATATTTTCATGCATAGCACTTTAAGACTGAAAGAAACCTTAGAGATCTTCCTTTCCAACTACCTAATTTGTTTCCCTAACATAATACTTTTTATATCCTAATTATTCAATCAATATTTTCAGAGTTAATTATTGAACTTCGCAATCATGATAAAAAAAGCCTTCTTTCCCCAATGACAAACCTAGGAGTTCCTCTATGTTGTTGGGTAGGCATAAAATTTTCATGGGAATAAGAAGATTAGTGACCTCATCAAGGACTAAAAGAAAAAGATTTGAGTTATGATGTTTCTAAATAGCCCTAACTTGTAATTTGCAGATTGCTTTGTAAGAAGTTAAAATATAAGGCAAGATCAAATTAAGGTTAAAGATACAAATAAAAATTAAACATCTGTTTGAAAATTAACTTACATATATATACGCAAATTAATCAGGACATATCTAGTGGATACAAAACCCCCAAAGAGACACTATTAGAAGATATATAGTTATTTTGATAGCAATTGCAACGATATATCAGAAGAGAACCATTTTGATTTGGATACAAATCATCTATGAATATCGGTTACTATGACACAAAATTGGGCATAGATAACATGTGGTCTCTTGGTGCCACATTTCAACAGATGTGTTATTCCTAACTTTCATGATATAATTTGGGAAAAGTACTTTGAATTCAGTCCTTGAGACATCTGTTTGCACAGATTTTGCTTCTAACCCTGGTTTCCTCGATGCCTTAATATTTAATCTATCACTAAATATTTCTTTTAACTTCCCCCCATTGATTCTCATATAGTTTTCATTTTTAAAAGATGCTAGGAAACAGCTCCCACTCCTCTGAACCTACATTTCTGTATCTATAGCATATTTTCTTAAGTCCCATATAAACATGATTTTACTGTGGCTATAACCAAATCTAAATGTTATATGAATAGTGTTCAAGACTTAAAGTTAGGAAAATGTTTTCAAGAAAAGCTGAACATAAATCTGACCTTGATGCTTATTAGTGGTGTAATCCTGAACAACCCTTTTAACTGCTCTAAACATCAGTTTCCTTAAATGGGGCTAATAATAACACCCATATAACTGGGATATATAAATTTTATTTATATATGTATTTAAGTATATATATATATATATGCATATATAAATACAAAAGAGTATATATATGCACTATAAATATATGTATATACATTTATTTATATATATGAAGAGATGAGACAGAGAGAGACCAAGAGAGAGATGACTTTGTAATCATTAAACTGTTATATAAATGATGATGATGAAGATGATGATGAAGATGAAGATGGTCTTTATCCCCAACCTCAACAGAATATTACAACCTAGAAGTTTCATCATCTTGTATCAGTTTCTATAAGGTTTATACTTTTAAAAATCAAATTATCTAGTCATTTATATGTTATTATTTTTCCTAAAAGAAACCATCCCAAAGCTTATTTTTCAAGTTAGTTTTTTTTATTCTCAACTTTATCAATATCTTTTTTGATTTTGAGTTTTCTGTTTAGTGTTTAATTTGGAATTTTAATTTGTTGTTTTTCTATTTCTAGTTTAATCCAATTAACTGATTTGTTCTTTTTTTCTCATTTGTTGTTGGAAAATCAGTCTGAAGACTGCTTTGATTGCATTCTAAAATGTTGATCATGTTGTCTAATTGTGGTCATTATGCTCAATGAAATTATCTATTGTTCATCTTATTCCCCTTCACTGTTATTGTTAATTATGAATTTTCTTCCAATCTAATCTTTTATGTTTCCTTCCTTTGCCATTTACCTACTCTCTCTTTACAGATAAGAAGAGGAACATGCAACCAAAGTTTGACCAGTACCCATACACTATGTATGATACAATTTTCACTCTCCTGTTCACTTTTTCTTAACTATAACCTAATTGCAGATTCTTGCCTTTTCAAACCATATCTCACAATTTCCCCTGTGAACTAAGGATTTATTTATGACTAATGCCTCCCTAAGATTACTTTCTTTTTGCCCACTTTTCCAGTTGAGTTGAATGTATTTCTATACCAAATTCTTTATGCATGTGTCTGTGAGCATTTGAGGGTGTGTTCTACCCTCCTCTGATCAAATCTAAAAAAATGTATGTTCATGTATGTGTGTGTTCTGTCTTCCTTTGACTTAATGTGATGAAAGTGAGGTTCAAGTGGCATTTGCACCTTGACTCCCTCTTTGTTGGTTTGATTTCTATTGATACCTTGAAAATTAAGTTTAAAAGATAATGCATTTCTCCCTTTCCTATATTTTTTTCTTCCCCAGTATATTCTTTCTCCTAATCCTTTCTATTTGAAGACATAAAACTATTTTTAAAAAAAGTTACTCTTTGGTCTTCCATCTTATTTGTCTAGTTCTCTGACATATAATTACATTTATGATTATAAAGGAATGATGCTCTCATCTCCAACACCATCTTCTTTCCAAGTTTATAAAAACTTCATCCTTACAAATTATTTTCTATTGAACAATTATATTTTACCTTTTTATATTTCTCTTTTTTTCCTCATGTTTGTATTTCAAAGTTTCTGGCCAGTTCCAATTTTTTTTAATCTGGAATACTTAGAAGTCCTCTGTTTCATTAAAGGTTCATTTCTCCTCTGTAGGATTAAATTCAGTTTTTCTGAGTCAGTCAACAGTCGGTCAACAAATATCATATTAAGGCATTACTATTACATACCAGTTGGTGTACCAAATACAAAGAAGGGGCAAAATATTCCTTTCAAGGATCCCATGCCCAAATGGAGGAAATAACAAGCAAAAAATATAAATTCAACTTTCCTTGACTTTAAGACTATAGCTTTTGCCTTTTAGAATACCATAGTCAGTACTGGAATACTGTCTTGAGCCATGGAATTATAAATTTTCACTGAGTTTGGTGCCCAAAGTATATGCAATCTGCACAAGGCTGTGATCTTTTAACTGATGCCCTAGGCTTTCTAGCCTCCAGGTCCTGTTTTGGTTTTTTACATCACAGCTAGGGACTTACTCTTGGGTATTATTCCAGTAGAGAATAATTTCTGTTATTTTGCAGGAAGACTCAGCAAATTCAGAGCAACTGTGATGCTTTTTTTAAATCTATAACTGAATGGTCAAGTTATTATGGATATGTTGCTTTCCTAGGACTGTTATGTGCCAGGGGTTGAGTTCACAGTCTCTGATCAACCCAGGGTTGCTAACCTAACAGCAAACTTTAGTTTTCTCTCTGCTCTCCTGGATCCTCTGGGAGATCCTGGTACTGCTGTCTTGAGTGAAGGACTGAGTCTCTGATCTTCTATGGGTGTCTTTTCTGAGAACATCCTATTCCCCTAAAGAAATGTTCTGTCTCTCTACAAACACTGCATGCATGGTCAAGTCTGTGATTGGTTGTTGGGATTCTGATTTTGCTGCCTGGTTCAGACTACTGAGTGCTGAATTTAAGGTCCCAGTCTAGCTTTGATCACTTGCTTCCTTGGTAATTTTCCCATAGGTCAAGTCTATGATTTTAAGTCTGGCAGGTGTCTCTCTATGATTTTCTTTTCAGTTCCCAATCACTGCTTGATATGTATTTCTTCTTTGATGTTTATTGGTATAATTGTGGGGGGAGATGAGATATAACATTTCCTCTTTTATTTAACTTGTTTGGTTCCTTTTTAGGTTTACAATTTTGATTAGTTACCATCTTTGCTATTAATTTTAAAATTTAATTCTTCATACATAATACCCTTGTAAATTAAATGTCAGTGCATGAAAAGAGAGATATGAAGAATTCAAAGTATATGAAAATAATCAAGTCATATTTATCAGCTATCATATTTATTCTGATAACTCTTAAGCCATTGCTGATTTCTTACCTCATTTTAAGTAACTCCAGGATGTGTACATTTGAATGGTCTTTAGCATATCAAAACCAGTAAATCTAAAGCAACCTTTGTGTTTTTCTTTTAAAAATAATAATCATTTTTCCAAAATTTCCCAATTCTGTCATTGCTACTAGCTTCATCACACTCTTTGACACTTAAGGATTTGTCATAATCATTAATACTTCCATTTTTTCATTTGTTATTATCTAACTTTTCACATGATCTATGGATTCTACATTAAAAATTTATCTTAATGTGGTGTGAACTGTAACTGTTTCCTTAATGGTTTTTAAAAATCTTTTAAATTCTTTTTAAAATAGTATTTTATTTTCTCCCAATTACACTTTGCAAAAATTTTAGCATTCATTTTCATGAGATTTTGAATTCCAAATGTTTCTTCCTCCACTCTCTTCTTCTGAAAATGGTAGACTGATACAGTCTATACTTGAGCTATTACATAAAACATATTGTAGAAGAATAAATAGTCCAAAAAGAAAAAAATGAGAAATATTAAAGTAATTGATTAGCAGTCAAAGTCTATCAATTCTTTATCTGGAGATGGATAGTATTTTCCTTTGTGAGAAATTTTTAGTTATCTTGGAAAACTGAGAAGACCTGCTTTGACCCTAGTTTATTATCTCACAATGTTGCTGATAGTGTTTTCATTGTTTTCCTGTTATGCTCATTTCACTTTGCATCAGTTCACAAACTCTTTCCAGGATTTTCTGAAATCTGTTCACCTAGTTGGCATCCTATTATTTTCCAGTTTTCCCAGTAGTTTTGGTGAAATAATGAATTCTTATCCCTAAAACTGGGGTCTCTAGGTTTATCAAACACTAACTTGCTATGGTCATTTACCCTTATGTCTTGTGTACCTAATCTATTCCACTAAGCCATCCCTCATTTTCTTAGTCAGTACCAGAAAATTTTGATGATTATTGCTTTACAATATATTTTGACATCTGATATTGCTAGGCTACCTTTCTTTGTATTTTTTCATCAATTCCCTAAACATTCTTTGATGTTTTGTTCTTCGAGCTGAATTTTGTTGTTATTTTTTCTAGTTGTAAAATAATTCTTTGGTAGGGCACAGAATATTTTATCATTTTATCATTTCATCATATTGGCTCAACCTATCCATGAGCAATTGATATTTTTCTATTGGTTAAGTTGTGACTTTATCTGTGTGAAAAGTGTTTTGTATTTGTGTTCATAGAGTTCCTTGGTTTTTCCTGATCAGTAGATTCTCAAGTGTTTTATGTTATTTACAGGTATTTTAAATGGAACTTCTCTTTCTCTTGCTGTTGGACTTTGTGGGGTTTATAGAGAAATGCTGATGATTTATGTACTTTTACCTTATATCCTACAACTTTCCTAAAATTGTTAATTATTTCAAGTTATTTTTTAGTTAATTTTCTAGATTCTCTAAGTATACTATCATATCATCTGCTGAAAGTGACACTTTTGTTTCATCATTGTTTATTCTAATTCCTTTGATTTCTTTTTATTCTCTTATTGTTATAGTGAACATTTTTAGTACTATAGTGATAATGAAAATGTTTACTTCTCCCTTGAACTTATTTGGAAAGTTTTTACTTTGTACCCATCAGAGATAATGCTTACTAATAGTTTTAGATAAGCTCTGGCTATCATTTTAAGGAACACTCCTTTATTCCTATGATTTCTAGTGTTTTTAATAGGAACAGGTGCTTTAATTTATCAACAGATTTTTCCAGCATCTGTTGAGTTATCATAGGATTTATATTGAGTTTCTTATCAATGTGGTCAGTTATATTGATTATTTTCCTAATTTTGAATTCACCCTACATTCCTGTTATAAATTCCATCTGGTCATAGAATATAATCCTTTGCTAGTATTTTGTTCAAATTTTTTTTCAACAATATGCATTAATGAAGTTGTTCTATAATTTTCTTTCTCTCTTTTAACTCTTCATGTTTTAAGTATCAGCACCATATTTTTCTGATAAAAAGAGTTTGATAGAACTCTAGCTATTTTTCCAAATAGTTTATACAGTATTGAAACATTATTGCTCTTTAAATGTTTTGATGGAATTTATTAATGAATCAATGATCATGGGGATTTTTTTTAGGTAGTTCTCTAATGACTTGTTCCATTTCCTTTTCTAAGATGCTATTATTTAAGCATTCTATTTCCTGGACTGCTAATTTAAGTAATTTATATTTTCATAATTATTTCTTTGTTTCACTCAGATTTTCATATTTATTAGAATTTGATTGGACAAAATTTTTTTCTTTTTGTTTTTTGCAAGGCAACGGGGTTAAGCGGCTTGCCCAAGGCCACACAGCTAAGTAATATTAAATGTCTGAGCTCACATTTGAACTCAGGTCCTCCTGACTCTAGGTCCAGTGTTCTATGCACTCCACCACCTAGCTGTCCCTAACAAAATATTTTTTTAATGATTTCTTTAATTTCTTCTTCATTGGTAGTGATAACACTGGTGGTGATTAAAAGAATGATTTTACTTTTAATTTTCATACTGGATCTTCGGTTTTCTTTTTGTAAAAAAATCAAATTAAACACAAAATTAGTGATCTTATTTGTTTTTTAAAGTATCATTTCCTAGATTTATATATTAGCACAATATATTTTTTACTTTCAATCTTATTAATCTTACCTTTCAAGATTTCCAGTTTGGTTCTCAACTGGGGATTTTTAATTTGGTCTTTTTTCAAGTTTTTTTTAATTGCATGTTCAATTCATTGCTTTGTTCCATTTTCATTTTCATTTATAAATTTATAGAAATAATTTTGCTCCTAAGTACTGCTTTGATTGCATTCCATAAATTTTGGTATGTTGTCTCATTGTCTTTTTTCTCTAATGAAATTATTGCTTCTATGATTTATTCTTTGATCAAGGTATTCTATAAGATTAGATTATTTGGTTTTGAAATAATTTTAATCTATCTTTCCACTTCCATATTTTGAATTAAATTATTAATGCATTATGATCTAAAAAGAATAAATTTAATATCTCCACCTGTCTTCATTTGATTGTGATGATTTATGCCCCATTATATGTTCAGTTTTTGTATAGGTATCATGTGCTGCTGAGAACAAGGTATATTCTTTCTGTTCTTTTTCAGTTTTCTCCAAAAGACTGTCACATATCATTTTTCTAATATTCTGTTTACCTCTTTAACTTCCTTATTGTCTATTTTTTGCTTGGATTTGTTTATATAAGGGGAGAGTTTAAAAACCCCTTCTACAGCTTTCTGTTTCTTCCTGTGACTTGACTTTTCTTTTAAGAATTTGGTATATATACTTTTGCTTCATTGTCTTTGGTATCTTTTAGCAAGAAGTAGTTTTTTGCCTTATCTTTTTTAATTAGTTCAATTTTTACCTTTACTTTGTCAGAGATTAAGATTGCTACCACTGCTTTTTTTCACTCCAACTGAATCATAATAGATTTTGTTCCAATCCCTTACCTTTACTTGTATGTTTTCCTGTTTCAAGTGTGTTTCTTGTAAACAACATATTGTAGGATTCTAGTTTTTAATCAACTCTATTGTTCACTTTTGCTTTATGGGACAATTCATCCCATTTATGATTAAAATTATTACCTATTTTCTTCCATTCTATTCTTCCTCCTGTTTGTCCTGTCTCTTCTTTCACCCTTTCCCTCCTCACCAGTGCTTTACTTCTTTCTACCACCTCTCCAGACCTGCTCTCCCTTCTGTTCCCCCTACATTTAATGTATACACACACACACACACACACACACACACACACACACACACACACACAGGTTTCTACATTCAACTATTATGTCTCTTATTTGTTCTTTGGACTAGTACTGGTGAAAGTAAGGTTTAATCAGTGCTCCTTATTCATTCTTCCATCTTTCCATCCACTGTAATAGGTCTTTTGTGACTCTTCAGATGAAATAATTAACTCCATTTTACCTTTCCCTCTTGCATCCATTTTACTCCTCTTTCTCAATCCTTAATTGTTTTTTATGCCATTACTTTAAATTCACCTTATACCTATACTCTGTGTGTGTGTGTGTGTGTGTGTGTGTGTGTGTGTGTGTGTGTGTGTGTGTATATATATATATATATATATATATAATATACATACATATATTTCTTCTAGTTGCACCATTAGTGATCCAATTTTAAAGAATTATAAGTATTATCTTCCCTTGTAGGGAAGTAAACAGTTTAGCTCTATTGAATCCCTCAAATCCTCCCTCACTCCTGTTTTACCTGCTTATTCTTCTCTTGGGTCTTGATATTGAAAATCAAATATTTGGTTTAGATTTGGTCTTCTCTTGTTCTTTTTTTAATTAATTAGTTTACTTTTAAAGTTTATTTATACATTACTAAAAGTCTTGTAAGAGTAAACATAATCCCCCCCACAAAAATAAAAAAATCTCAAGAGAAATAAAGTGAAAGAAAGAGAAAAAAATGTGCTTCAGTCTGTGTTCTGATACCATCATCTCTGTTTCTGTGGTGGATTGCATTCTTTATCATAAATCCATCAGAGAGGTTACTTCCACAGTTTATGTTGCTGATTGTAATTCCCTCCATCCATTTTTTCCCACTACCAATTATTATATTTTCTCTCTCCTATCACTCTCTCCCACATCAAAAGTGTACTGTGGGACAGCTGAGTGGCACAGTGGGCAGAGCACCAGCCCTGGTGTCAAGAGGCCCCAGGTCAACATCCCACCCCAAAGTCCCAGCACCCACCCACCCGTCCCTGTGGTCCCAGACAGACCATCCAATCCCATCACCTTTCAAAAAGTACGAGAAAATATATTTTATCTGACTATCCTCTCCCATGATCTACCTTCTCCTCTATTCCCTCCCTTCTCCCTCCTTTCCCCCATTCCCTTTTCTCCCATCCCCTTTCTCTCCTTTTTCTTCTAGATTTCTATGCCCTAATAAATATATATATATATATATATATATATATATATATATATGTGTGTGTGTGTATGTGTGTGTGTGTGTGTGTGTATGTGTGTATATACATACATACATGTATATATATATATATATATATATATATATATATATGTTTCCTTTCTAAATCATTTCTGATGAGAATGAAGCTCCCTTATTCCCCCCTCACCTTCCCCTTCCATACCATTGCAAAAGCTATTTCTTGACTTTCTTATATGAAATATTTTAGTCTATTCAACCTCTCCTTTCCATTTCTTCTAGTACATTTCCTTTTCACCCATTGACTCCATTTAAAAAATATATTATACCTTCAAATTTTACTCTCTCCTCTGTGTTGCTTATAAAAGTTCCCAACTGCTCTAATAAAATGAGAAGGTTCATGAGTATTATCTGTATCATCTTTCCATACAGGAATATATGCAGTTCACCATCATTAAGTCCCTCATAATTTACCTTTCTTGGCCCGCCTCTCTATGCTACACCTGAGTACTGTACTTGAATATCAAACTTTCTCTTGAGCTATGGTTGTTTCAAGAAGAACATTTAAAATTCCCCTGTTTCATTGAAAGGCTATGTTTTTCCCTGGAGGAGGATGTTCAGTTTTGCTGGGTAGTTGATTCTCTGTTGCATTATAAGCTCTTTTGCCTTCCAGAATATTATATTCCAAGCCCTATGAGCCCTTAATGTGGATGGTGCTAAATCCTGTGTGATCCTGACTGTGGCTCAACAATATTTGAATTGTTTTATTCTGGCTGCTTGTAGTATTTTCTAGTAATATTTTATTGCTGGGAGTATGGATCTCTTTCAGGAGGAGATCAGTGGATTCTCTCAATTACCATTTTGCCCTCTGCTTCTAAGATATCAGTGCAATTTTCCTGTAGAGATTCCTTAAAAATGAAGTGAAGGCTCTTTTCCTGATCATGACTTTCAGGTAGCCCGTTTATTTCTAAATTATCTCTTCTAGATCTGTTTTCCAGATCCATTGTTTTTTCAATAAGATATTTCATGTTTTCTTCTAGTTTTTCATTCTTTTGATATTGTCTTATTGTCTTGATTCTTCGCAAAGTCATCAGCTTCTTTTAGCTCCACTCTACATTTGATGGATTTGTTTTCTTCAGAGTGCTTTCTTATCTCCTTTCCCATCTAGTCAGTTCTGCTTTTTAAGATATTTTTCTCCACATTAACTTTTTGAATTGTTTTTTCCATTTGACCTAAACTAGTTTTTAGTATGTTATTTTCTTCATAATTTTTTTTGGATCTCCTTGACTAAGCTGTTGATTTGGTTTTAATGCTTTTTCCTGCATCTCTCTCATTTCTCTTCCAAATTTTTTCTCTACCTCCCTTGATTTTCAAAATCTTTTTTTGAGCTCTGAAATAGCCTCAGCCCAAGCCTATATTTCTTGGAGGATTTTAGATGCAGGAACTGGAACTTTCTTGCCTTCTGATTGTGTGCTTTCATTCTCCATGGGACCAAAGTAATTGTCTATGATCAGGTTCCATTTTTTTTCCTGTTTATTCATTTCCCCAGCCTGTGCCTGTTTTTGGTGTGTTTCCTGGGCTTTTCAGTATTATTGGGACACCGCCACAAGGACCTCATTATATGAGGCTCTGACTGCTCTCCTACCTGTGCACTGGTCTATGGATGTCAATAGGGAGCTCTCAGACTGCGACCAGGTTCTGAATATGGACAAAGCACAAGGTCCTGTCCCAGGGCCAGAAGAGAGACATTGACAGTCTCCCCCACCCCCACACACACCCTTTCCTTCTGTGGGATTAGCACTCTCATTGCAGATGCCTGATGGCTCCCTGCCAGGTTGTTCTGTGTGCCTGCTTCTATTTCCTGGGATCTGTGTTGCGCTGAGAACTGCAGCTTTGCTGATGGCTGCAGCTGCACTGAGGGACATGCTGGCTCCCACTCTGGCAGAATTTTCCACACTACTCTTTGAAGTTGTTTTGTGTTCCCTGGGTTGCCAGGTCAGAAAATTGTTTCTGCTTCCAGGAGCTGATGCTCCCCATGTCCCAGGCATCTAGGTGTCCAGTGGGATGTTCTGGGAAGACTGAAGCTTCTTCACTCTGGTGCAATGATCCAGCTTGTGATGCCACTGTCTCCACCCCTGTAGAACATATCTCATGATTTTCCAGGCTACCTTGGCCTGGAGAACTGCCTCACTGACTTTTTCTGTTGTTTCTGTCTCTCAAAAATTCAGTTAGGGACATAATTCTAAGGTTTTGGGAATATTTTTTACAGAGCTCCTAGGAAAGACTGTTCCATGCTGCTATCTTGGCTCTACCCCCTGATTTGGTCTTCTCTTTATGAAAATTTGAAATCTTTTAAATTCATTAAATGATTTTCTTCCCTTGATGTCATATGCTTAATCCTTCCAGGTAAATGATTCTTGATTGTAGTTGTAATTCTTTTCCTTCTGAAATATCAAGTTTCATGACCCTTGATTCTTTAATGCTACAGCATTAAAGTCCTATAATATTATGATATTTGAATTGTTTCTTTCTGTTCTCCTGTTGTATTCTGAAAATTGGCTATAATGTTTTCTGGAGTTTTTATTTTAGGATATCTTTCCTGAGGTGATAGGTAAATTCTTTCAGTTCCTATTTTGCTCCCTGGAAGGGTATCTAGGTAGCACAGGATAATGCACTGGTTCTGGAGTCAGAAGGACTATAGTTTGAATCTGGCCTCAGACAACTGACACTAAACAGCTGTGTGATCCTGAGCAAGTCACTTATTCCTGATTGCATCACATCCAGAGCCATCTCCAGTCATCCTGATTCTTATCTGGTCACTGGATCCAGATATCTCTAGAGGAGAAAGTGAGGCCAGTGACATATCAAAGTCACCCACTCAAATTAAATTCGTGTGCGAGTCATGGCAATACCTCCCTGATGGCATGATCTTCTTTGAGAATGAAGGACAAACATTATTATGCTTTCTAGATCTAGGACATCAGTGCAGTTATCCTTGATAATTTCTTGAAAGCTGCTGTAACAGATTCTCCTTTTGATTATGGCTGGTATTGTTTGATTATATATTCTGATATTGTCTCTCTTTGATCTATTTTTTCAGTTTAGTTGTTTTTCCCATGTGGTATTTAACATTATCTTCCAAATTTTTCATTCTTTTGAATTTATTTAATTGATTCTTGGTGTCTCAAAATCTTTAGTTTCCACTTGCTCAATTCTAACTTTTAAGGAATAATTTTTCCTCATTTCCTTTTGTGCTTTCTTTTCCATGTGGCCAATTCTACTTTTTTGTTAAGCAGTTGCTTACTTTTCCCATTTTTATCATCCTCTTTTATATTATTTTCAGGTGCTTTGTGAACTTTTTCATGAGTTTTTTCCTGGGCTTCAGACCACTTTCCATTTTTCTATGTATGCTGCCATTGGTGTTCTCTTCTGAGTTTGTGTCTTGGTCTACCCTGTCACTATGGTAACTTTCTGTGGTCACATTATTTTGTTGTTGTTTGCTTATCTTTTTTGTTTTTTCCTTTCTTTTAAATTTGAGTTCAGCTTCCAGGGTGAAAGGGATACCATTTTAGGCTTCTTGTGCCAGTGACTACAGGTTGTTTACCTGTTGCTGTGCTGATGTGTCTCTGGGGTCTATGGGGGACACTCAAATTTGGTCCTGCACTGAGGAGGTACTGGAAAGGGTGGCTTATTGAAACCATAGGAATCTGGCAGCTTCCTTGGTGCAGAACTTGGGTCCTAGTGATGATGACTTGCATGTGCTAAGGTCCAGTAGGGGGTAATTCTAAGGTTCCCTGGGACTACAGTATTGGAGTGCTTGGTGCACTGTTTTCTGGAGGATGCCCACCTGCATGAGTCTGGGCTGCAGCATATGGAAGTATGGTTACTAAAGGATGCTTCTCCACCTGGGGCTATGCCACACTGTTTGGAAGTCTGTCAGTTAGAGGATGCCCATCTGCCTGGGGCTGCGCTGACCTATGTGGTGACTCTCAGAACTGGACTCTGTCTATTCTCCTGGCAATGGTGAGGCTTGTGAGGAAGACTGGTGTGGGCATTTGTGAGCTTGAGCACATTAAGACTTAAGAGCTCCCCATGTTTTACTGAGGTGGGGTTTGCTGCTGTCTTTCTGGATATTTCCTGTCTAATTATGCTATTCTATTTTTTTATCAGTTAGATGAACTTTTCCTGTGATGGTTTCTGTTATTAGAGGATTTGTCTTGAGGTATTTTTATGACTTCTTGGGGGTGAATATGCAATGGTTATAGAGACTTACTGTGTATTCTGTCATCTTGGTTCCAGAAAGTAATTCATTAAGTCTATTTTAAAACCTTTGTAAGTTCTATTTACATTTTAAATGAAAACTCTCTGTCCTTTTCCTTCTAAAAAAGAGTTATTTACTATTTTTTTGAAAGTCACTTTTGTTATATACTCTTTCAGGAAGTCTTTTCGACTAGAAAATAATTTGTATGTGGGAGTGTATATGCATTTGTGAGTGATAGTTGCTAAGAAAATGAATGTATGTAAATTTAAGTTATATGAAAAGTCAAGATATTGATTAAAAGAATCAGAAAGCTGAAGTTAGCAAGGCATAAAACTAATTGGTGGAGGGAGGAAGAGATAATGAGTTATCTTTATTTATTTATTTATTTACTTTGCTGATCAAAAGGGTTACAATTACTATGAATTTTTATATTTTTCTTTCTGTAACTCATTTTATTCTGGAAACACAAAGGCTGGTGGATGAAGTTATCTTGTTTGGGAATTATAAGATATAAGGATGCTAAAGTCAATTGGGTGTCCATATCTGTAAAATTAATATGGAACTTATCCAAGGTCATATATCTAGTTAGTGTCAAAAGTCTGAAATTAGCTTTGAACTCAGGTCCATCTGACTGCAGGGTTAATGGTCTACACACTGCACCACCTAACTGCCCTTAAATTATTTAGCCTTGGTTGCCTCACATCTAGGATCATCTCTAGTCATCCTGATCCATATCTGACCGCTGGACCCACATGATTCCAGAAGAGAAATGAGACTGGTGACAGCATAGCACCCTCTCATGCAAATCCAATTCATATGCATGTCATGGCATTGATAACAAAGTCTTCTTTAAGAAGAAGGACAAATAACAGCCAATATGGGGTGGCATAAAGAGTAAATAGCTTGCTTCATTCTTAAGAAAGTATGAATCAGCTTAGATAAACACCACTGATAAAGTTTTTGAGTGTTGTGCCACAACCCCATTTCCCCATAAGTCCTGTCATTTATATTATGTGATTTTGCATAGCTAGTCATTTTTAATAACAAATTTCTCATAAAGCAGAGTTAGTTGTATTGATTTAATTAGTATTCTCAGAACACAAGGTGAGAAACTAAAGTCAAGGGAGGGAATTTCAGGGGATGAGGAGTCGGGATATATTATTTTTGCCTCAATATTTGACGAGCTGTCCTGTGAAGAAATATTCAACTTGTTCCATTTGATCCCAGAGGATAGAGCTAGAAGCAGTGAATAAACGTTTAGAAAAAGGCAAATTTGGAATTTTTGTTATAAAATGACTGAAAAAATTACACTTATACATAAATGGAATAGTGTGCCATGGGACATATATAGACAGGGTGACTTTTTGTCAAGTATGCTGGAGTAAAAATTCTTTGTAAATGTAAATTCTATAATTCTGAGATAAGTCAGGGAAGATAAGTTGTTACAGAAAGTGGAAGTCTGTGAGTGCCAAGATTGGATAAAACCCACATTCATCCTTGTACGATTTAAGAATTAGACCTGGGCAGAAAGGACCAATTAAGGATTATCAAAACTTATACACAATTTCTCAGTTGGCATATAGACCACTTCCTTGCTCCTATTCAATTTTGAGTTTAGCCCAAAGTTCTTTCCTGCTAAGATATATAGATTATCCATCCTATTTCATGTGATGATGTGGATAATATGACTTTTTTATTAATGTATTTGATTTTATGAAGATTACTGAGTCAATCTGTTTTGAGTATCTGTCAATTGCACTGAAGCAGTTTCAGTGTTACATGGAAGAATGACTTATTTTTCCAATAGTATGGGATATTCTTAACCAATGGCAAGCATCTTTAGTGGCCATATGTATCCCTCTTTTATGCCTTACTTGATAGTGACTTTTTTTATGGCACAAAGTTATATCCATATTTGTACTAATCAAGAAATCTATTGTATTAATATATGCATCTTGCTGGAGGAGAGTAATTAAGTTAAATTTTGACTAATTGAGTCAAATGCATTTCTATAGGTAGTAAAGAATAACAAAGGGCAACTGTCTCATTTTACAGCGTAGGAAACTGCCTGAGAGAGCAAATTAGGAGCTTACCACTATAAAGAGACCTATTCAAAATGTTATGAGCAAATGTGATTTTTTAAAATTTCTGTTTATGTGACCATGGAACTATCATTTGCAGAAAATAATTTGGTTGCTATTCTCTCATCAAATTTTCATTAAAGACACTTGATTCTTACATATATTTTGTAAAGATTTTATTGATATGCAAAAGAAGGCATATGAGTTGTTAGCTACTGATATCTTCTCTGTTGTCAACTTTGTCATAATTATATTTTCCCTGATACTCATTCTATGGGAATCTTACCTTTAATTTTTTTCTAATTTTATTTATTTAAGGTAATGGAGTTAAGTGACTTGCCTAAGGTCACACAGCTAGGTAATTATAAACTGTCTGTGGTCGCATTTGAATTCAGGTCCTCCTGAGTCCAGGACTGGTGCATCTATCCATTTAGCTGCTCCCAAATCTTACCTTTTCAAAAGAAAAACTTTTGAAAATTGTTTACCAGGTCTTGTAAAACTATGGACATCCTCTGTGTGTATGTGTGTGTGTGTGTGTGTGTGTGTGTGTGTGTGTGTGTGTGTGTATGTGTGTGTGTGTATGTGATCTAGCATTATTCCAAACTTCATTTTCTAAAATTGTCATTTCCATGTTATCATATAATGCTTAAGGTATTGGCTTTTTTAGAGTTCAAAGTTGTTGATAAATCCTAGGAATGTTCCATTTTATAGCTATTTCCTGACCTTCTAACATTTCTTTCTATAGAACTTAGTATAATATGACCTTTATGAGGTCTCATGCTATACTTGCTTTCACAAAATTATAAAATGATAATGTCAGTCAGATTTATTATTATCTTTTTTTTTTTTTGCAAGGCAAATAGGGTTAGGGTTAAGTGGCTTGCCCAAGGCCACACAGCTAGGTAATTATTAAGTGTCTGAGACCGGATTTGAACTTAGGTACTCCTGACTCCAGGGCTGGTGCTCTATCTACTGCTCCACCTAGCCGCCCAGATTTATTTTTATCTTATTTTTACTGACTCTAATTGAGGAAATCATTCAGGGTCAAACTCTATTTTCTGCAGGGTACCTTTCTTGATCCTTTTCCCAATCACCTAATTTACAAAGCCAATGCCTATCCTCTGAGAATACTTACATACCTGTGTTCTGTTTATAATCATTTGTTTATTGTCTCTTTTATTAGAATATGAACTCCTTGAGAGGAAGAACCATAATTTTTTTTACCTTGCTTTATATTCCTAGTACCTGATACATATTAATAAATGCTTGTGGACTAACTAGATCTTCATCATCTTGTTCCTATATTTTATTAAAATATCTTCCTAACTCTACTCCCCAACTCCAGTTTTTCCTCTTTCCCTACCACATTTCTTCTGCTCAGAAGCTTAATTTGGATGCTATAACAGATTATTCTTTTCAGATTATTATATTCATTGTACTTAAGAATGCATAATAGCTTCCCATTGTTCAAATAATTGTATTTATATATAGTGTGTATAAGCATATTTATATACATATATGTGTAGATATTTAAACACGCAAATATACATTTATATTATACAATCAGGATGTATAAATCTGACATTCAAGACTCACAATACTTTGATCCCATATTATTTATTCAAACTTTTCTTCCATTTACTCATCACTTGAAACCTCTAATATAGGAAAGTTAATTTCCAGTTAGGTCTATATCCAAAATAATAACACAATGTATGGGCTTACTGGAGCCTACTATAGTACAGGAAGGAACTTTAGAGGTCATCTATTATGGCCGTCTTATTTTACAAAGGAAAAAACCAAGGTTCAAAGGTGAAAAAAATTTAGGTTTTTTAGAGTGCCAGAATCAACATTTTTTTTCATTGTTACATGCTGTTTCTCATACGTGTAATACAATTAAAATCATTTGGAAAGTTCCTTCTTTCTGTAAGGATTTCAGCATCTGGCTCACTGTCTTCCCTCCCCAATTACTGTCCTCACAGTAGGAGACTTGTGCTTTCATATTGAAGCTCTCTCAAAGGCTCTTAACCTCTCAGATTCTTAGTCTCCTGAAATTACTTGACTTGCTCCTTCACTTCTCCTTAGCCTTAGATATATGGCCACTACCTGTTGTCATTATTACTCATAAATTTCCCATTTGTATGTTTCAAAATATTGTTATATTTATCCATCTAATAATATCCTCCTTTTAATCTAACTTTTCTCTAAATCTATTCTCTATTGTCATTGAGACATCCTATACCTCCACTACTTAATACTATTTCAAGTTCTACACTGATTTCAATGTTCTTCCTGGTCAAACTTATCTACTGTAGTTGTGTGTGTGTGTGTGTGTGTGTGTGTGTGTGTGTTCAATTAAATGGTTTTATTGGTTCATGAAAAGAATAGACAGATAAGTTAGTAGTTTTGGGATCAGTCAGTCCCAGAGGACCATGACCTCAACTGATAATGGGCTCAGAGGTTATTTAGAAAGGTTTCAATTGAGAACTGGCATTGAACAATATCCTCCAGCTCCAGTAATGTACTTTGTCGAATTTGGTTTCTGTTCTGCATGGTTTCTAGAACTGATTTGGAAGTAATTTGGCCTTAGTTTTCTGTATTCTTCTTAGGAATGGATTACACAATTCAAACAGTAGCAAAATTGGAGGCTTATATAATTGTAAAAGACTTTCCCCCTTGTCCTGAGGATCTTGCTCTTGGTAGTTTCATCACTTCCTTATAGAATGGGACAAATAGACATGTTTAGATAATATTATCTTTAACAAACCTTTTCCACCTGGTAGAACTCGTCAAAGGAGAATGGATTTATATCTAATATACTGAAGTTCTTTTTCAGCAGCATCTTTGCAACAGTACATCCCACTCTAGGGATCTATTGTAGCTCATGACTATTAAAGTTGTAGCAAAACTTTATGTTGGAAGCCATTCCCGGGAAGCTAACTAAAATATTCTGGCTTGAATATGCTGTAAATTTAGGTAATCTATACTTCCATGTAGCTACTATTATCTAAACAGTTGCTTCCCAGACCTTTCTATTGGAAATAGGTTCCACTGACATCTATAAATAATGGTGTCTCCAGTTCAGAAGACTTGTTTCTACAGGAAACTTTTCCATTGCTAGTTCTGCTAACTGCTCTAGATGACTCCAAGAGCATTGATCCTAAGTTACATTATACTCCAATCTACTTTCACATAAATCCTTTTAATATTCACTTGTTCTGCTTTGGAAATCACAATGTGCTTTGCTGAAGAAACTAACTCTGTGACCTCCCCATGGTGAAAATAGGTCTTTCAGTTCAGTCAATATTGCAGACACCATGGATCAAACCTATCTCATTCTCTAGCATATAGAATGCTAGTACTACATACATTCTCTGTGCTCCTTCAGGGAAATTTGTTCTGAAACTGTTCAAATATCATCAGGCAAACTATGGTACATTTTTGTTTCTGTATTTTATATTGTGTTCCATTTCTGGTTCATTTTCTTCTTAAGTCACTATAGGATGATCAGAGGGACAGAACTAGATGCTTAGAAAAGGTTCACATGATATAACTAGGTATTTTTTATGTTAGGGAGGAATTCAGTGGAGAAGAGGGATAGTTAGATATTCTGAGAGACAGTACTGGCTGCTGGATATCCCCTCTGCCTTATTTTGTTTGTTTTTTGGATTTTTTGAGATTTATTTTACATTCCAGTTGATGTTCCATTCATCAATGTAAAAAAAAGTGCTATGAATTTGAATCATGTGTCATAGGTTCAGATTCTGACTCTTAACACTATGTGACTGTAGACAAGTGACTTTATTTTTCTAAGCCTCAAACTTTTCTGTAAAATAGGAATACCATTCCCTTATAAGGTTATTTTAAGGAATTTATCTTAAAACACCATGTAAGTATGAGATATTATTCATAACAATAGTAAAACAATCCAAGGGTTCTAAAATAGCATCTCATTCTTTTCCTTCATGGGTATTTTATATCTTGCCCCTTCCTATAATCAATTGATTGATCTTAGAACCTCAGTTTTAAGGAAAGTGTCCATAGATGCCTCCTACAGGAGGCCACATTGAAGCTCTAGGTTATGAGTTTCATCCTCCAACACCACTCATGGAGTAGTTCTCTATGTCCCAAATGCTTTACCTGCTTCACAATTGGCTATAGGCCAACCAAACACTGTACCATCCCCTACAAACATTACATCTGTAGATTTGGGAGTGAGTAGCTTGTGTCAGCAAATGACTGCCATGATATATTTTTACTGGATAATTTATCTTTTTTTTTTCAATAATAGGCAAATATAGTTCTCAGCATTCATCCTTTTGCAAGTTGCTGAGTTCCACCTTTTTTTCTATCACCCTCCCTTCCTTCCTCCCTCTGCATGGACAGTCTGATATAGGTTGTACATGTACAATGTTGTGAAAGGGGAAAAATAAGGAAGTAAAAACAGAAAAGAAGTTTTAAAAAGTGAGTTAACATGTCTTGCCCTGCATGCAGGTTGTATAGTTTTTTCCTCAGGATATGGATGGCATTCATTTTCTACAAAAAGTCTTTCAGGATTATCTCTAGACTACTAAGAGGAGCTACATTCATCATAATTGATTATCTAACAATATTGCTATTAATGTGTACAATATTCTCCTTATTCTACTCTCTTCACTCAGCATGAGTTCATGCAATTCTTTCCAGACTTTGTAAAATCAGGCCACTCATGATTTCTTACTAAAAAGTATTTCATAACATTCATATCCCATAACTTGTTCCCTAACAGATGGGTACCCCCACATTTCCAGTTCTTTGTCACTACAAAAATAGTGGCTATAAATATTTTTGTTCATGTGGAATTCTCTGCCTTTTTTATGATCTTTGTTTTTTAGACCTGTCATTGTTAGATCAAAGGGTATGCACAGTTTTATTGTCCTTTGGCATAATTCCAAATTGCTCTATAGATGGTTGAAGCAGTTCACAACTCCATCAACAATGTATTAGTATCCCAGTTTTCCCTATTCCAGTCCTAGAAGGGGAACCTTGCCTCAAAATTCCATAATAAAAGCCCAAACTGCAGGACTATAGGAAACTTTACACCTCTGACTCAAGGACCCCTATTCCTACTTGCATCTTCTACTACTAGTTGCCCAATGATCACCAACCTTCTTTTCTAATCCTGATCCTAAGTAAATAAATTCAAATCCTCACATTCTCTACTGTCAAACTCTTTGCTCCTTTGTTCTGTATATGCCCATTCCATGCCAAACTGCAAACCTGTATCATTTGCTTCCTTTACTCTTAATGTATTGCTGAATGGAATGGGAAAAAGTTTTATAACTGAGCTAAATGGGTATACTATAAATTTATTTTGTCTAATCTTGACTGTATGTATATATATATATGATATGTATATGATATGTATATGATATGTATATCATATGTATATGATATGTATATGTATATGTATATGTATATGTATATGTATATGTATATGTATATGTATATGTATATGTATATGTATATGTATATGTATATGTATATGTATATGTATATGTATATGTAGCAGGACAACAATCACTTTTACTTCTCTTTTGCTTTCCCTATATTACTCCCCCCAAAGAATGTGATTGGAAACATTTCTCCCCAAGCTTCCCACTCTTTCTTTCAGCTGAGGACTTTGACTCCTACTTTACTGAGAAAATTGGAGTCATTGTTCTCTAATCTTCCCTTTGCATTTTAAATCTTTTTGACATTCCCCCCCATTCTCTTCTTTGATTCATTCTCTGATAATGAAGTGGCCCTTGTCCTTAACAAGGCCAAACCCTTTATATGTAGCCTTGATTCCATTTCCCTCTGCCTCCTACTCCAACAGATTATCTATCTAAATCTTTATCAGTAATCTTCAATCTCTTCCTATTTACATTTTAATTCCTTAATATTAAATATGTGTCCAAGTTCCTGCTAGTCTTAGAACTAACCCTTCACTGGACCCTACCAACTACTCATTATCAATTTTTTTTATCTACCTTTTCTTAACCAGACTCTTAGAAAAAGGAGTCACAGGCTTCTCTAATAGTTCTTCACCTCATTTGCAACTAGGCTTCTGACCTCAAAACTCAACTGAAACTTTTTTTTCCCAGTCAGCAATGATCTATACTCTTAATTTTTGAATCTAACGATCTTTTATCAACATTCATCCTTCTTGGCCTCTTTAATAGATTTGACTCTAAGGACCATGTTGTCATCTTAGAAAGTCCTTTTCCTCTTGTTTTTCACTACTTGGAATAGAATATTGAATAGGACCCTGCACATGGAGTCAGAAGGAATTAAGATTAAGTGCTGCTTCAGATATTACTAGTTGTGTGACCTAGCTGTGTGTCACTTAATCTCCTTGTGATTCAGTTTCCTCATTCACAAAATGAGAGGGTGGGATGCCATGGCCCTCTAAGTTTCCATCCAATTTAAGATTCTATCTATTGTTATATGTTATGGTACTCTTGGTTTTCCTCCTGCCTGTCTGATGACTCCTCCATCTTTCTTTTTGGACCACATTTCCTGACTATGAGTACACTTCAAGCTCTGCACTAGACCCCCTTTTCTCTCTCTGTTTCGTTTTTTTCTTGAAGGATTTTATTCCATTTCAGATTTAATTATATAGATGACTCACAGATGCACATACAAACCTACATCTATATATCTATATCTCTGTCTATATCTATCTATCTATATCAATATCTACATATAATTCCAGTGAATTTTCAGAGTTCTAAGCCCATATCACAAATTATCTACTGAACATTTCAAATTAAATGACATCATAAACTCAATATGTCTAAATCTAGATTCATTGTCTTCTACCCAAACTATTGAATTTTTTGCAACATTATTCTTCAATCAATCAATTAATATTTATTAAGCCCCTTCTATGTACCAGCATCCCAGGTTTGTAACTTTATCATTATCCCTAGTCCCTCTCACTCATAATTCTTAAATTTTGCCACATTCTAAATACCCAATTGGTTACCAAATATTCTTATTTTCTATTTCTAGCATCTCTTAAATCTGACCAAATTCTTGACTAGCACAGCCATCAAATTCTTTCAATATATCACTTTTTTTTCCCTGGGAATTTTAGAATTAATCTTTCTTCCTTGTCTCTCTATATTCTGAGATATCCTATACATAATTACTATGGTAATTTTCCTTAAGCATAGAACTGAACATGTCACTCTTCAAGTCAATAGATTTAAATGACTCCTTTTTCAATCTGGGTCCAATCTTTAGTTCTGGCACAACATATTTCTTCCTTCCCCACAGTATTTAGTCTAGTCTATGTAACTTTCGCTTTCCTCTAGAAGGCATTACTATTGCCATACACAATGCCTAGTAAGATTCCCTCTTACCTTCTGCTTCATAAAATTCCTTAGTTTTTAAAAATGCAACTCAGGAACGATCTTAAAAATTAAAGCTTTTCTAATTTCCCCAATTTTTAGTGTAGTTCTTAAATATTAAGTATTTATTTCCAGTTATCTTTTCACCATTCTTTGTAAACTGTAGCCATAATCCTTGTCTCCCCAGTACATCCATCACAGCCTTGAGCTCCATTCTTGAGCCTCCTGGCTGTGATAAATAAGATTTTACATTATCTAACTCAAAACCATGCCTCTATACCATTCTATTTCTACAACATGCCAAGGAATGCCTACCCTGCCCTCTTCCTACCACTTATTTGTATTATCTTCCCCCAGTAGAATATAAATAACCTGAAGATTAGTATTTTTTTTTACTCATATCTAGCAAAGTGACTGGAATATAATAACTATTTGCATAACTATCTAGCACTATTTTGTAATTTTTCTCTCTCTGAATATTCTGAATATGCTTAAATATGTATTTATTATGTCCCTGAATAGAATATAAACTTTTCAAAGTCAAGGATTGTTTTATTTATTTCTGACTTTATTTCACCTTCTTCTAACACAGGACTCAGAACATGATAAATTAATAATAAATTATTAACTGAATGGAGTCACTATGTCCTTTTCCCACCCTGTACTTTTTCTCATATTATTTCTCCATTTGGAATACATCATCTGCTCCCTTTTCACCTACAGTTAGTAAAGGAGTCAACAAGCATTTATTGAATGTTTATTATATGCTATTGTATTATTATATATATTATGCTCTTATATATTAATTGATGATGAATCAGTGAAAGGCAAAAATACAGTTTCTGCTCTTAAGGACCATCCTTTTAATGGGGGAGGCAACTATGTGTTTACAAGAGAAACAATGATGGTTGTCCTTTGTTCTCAAAGAAGACCACGACATCAGGGAGGTGATGCCATGATAAGCACATGAATTGAATTTGAGTGAGGGGGCCTGTGCTAAGTTACTGGCCTCATTTTCTCCTCCAGAGTCATCTGGGTCCAGTAGCATGATATGAATGAGAATGATTAGAGATGACCTTGCATGTGAGGCTGTTTAAGTGACTTGTCCAAGGTTACAGAGTTAATGGATGTGAAGTGTCTGAGGCTGGATAAATATATTATAAATGGAAGGTAATCTCAGTAGGAAGGTACTGGGGATGGACAGAGACTGGGAAAGATTTCTTTGAAAAGGTTAAGGTATGAGCTGAGTATTGAAGGAGAGCAGAGATGCCAAGAAGTTGAGAAAAGGAAGAAAAGCATTTCAAGAACAGAGGATAGTCAATTAAAAGGCACAATTAGGAGATGCAGGGTCATGTGAAAGCAAAAAGGCCTTTGTTAAGGTATTGCAGATTATATAAAGCAAAGTGAGATGTAGAAAACTGGAAAGTTAGGAAAGAGCAGGGTTCTGAAAGATTTTAAACTCCAAATAGGACATTTTATATTTGACCCTGGAGATAATAGTAAACCAGTGGAATTTACTTCAAGTTTACTTCACGGGTCATAAAGTTCACTTATAATAAAGGAAAAATCATTTTGGCAGTTGAGTGTAGTAGGGAGAGACTTGAGGCAAGGAAACCATCCAGATCCCTATTAAAATAGTTCAGGAGTAAGGTTATGAAGAATAGGAAGATGTGTCATTAGAGAGATGACTAATATGATAGTGGCTTTGAAGGTAGAAAAAATAATAAAATGTATTAGACTTGTGGGGTAAGTGTAAATTAAAAAGTCAGGGAGAACACTAAGATTGTGGGTCTAAGTGACTGGAAGAATGGTGATTAACACATAGTAACAAGAAAGTTGATAAATGAGGAGAGTTTTAGGAAAAGATAATCAGTAGTCTTTTGGACACGTAGAGTTTGAGATGACTATTGGGCAACCTATAGGCCAGCTAGGTAGCACAGTAGATAGAGTGTGGGGCCTGAAGACAGGAAGATTCATCTTCCTGAGTTCAAAACTGGTCTCAGAATCTTACAAGTTGTATGACTCTAGACAAGTCACTTAACCCTGTTTGCCTATTTTCCCATCTGTAAAATGAGCTGGAGAATGGCAAACCACCATAGTATCCTTGCCAAGAAAACCTCAAATGGGTTCACAAAGAGTTGAATGTGACTTAAATAGCTGAACAACAAAAAGGTGGAAAGAATTATCAACAATTTTAAAAATAAGAAAAGTTCATTATATTTGGAACTTTAGAAATCATTGGTAAGTTTATATAGGGCAGTTTCAGTTGAATGATGAGGTTGGGAGTCATCTTACAGAAGGTTTAAGAGTGGAAGTAGAGGCATTTTGCATACGTATATACTCACAGACATATATATGTATGAGACTTTCTCAAGGAATTTAGCTCAAAAAGAGAGACAGAACAGTAGTAGTAAGGATAGTAGGGTCAAATAAGGTTTACTTGTTTTGTTTGCTTTTGATTAAAAATTTGGAAGAAATGATCATTCTTATAGTCATTAGATATGGAGATATTGACAATTGGAGGGACACTTGGGGATGATAATTGGTGGGCAATCTGCTGGAAAAGATAGGAGTGAATGAGATGGAGGATCTGTATTAGGGGTGGGGAACCTTTATTCTGCTAAGGGCTATTTGAATATTTATTTTATTCAAAGGTCAAATAAAATGATCAACTTTATATATTTTTGTTCAAATATTTAATTAATTTACCCCTTAAAAGCTCCTAGATTTATTGAATTTCGAGTCCTACCTACAGTTCCTGTGGCAGCATCAGATCAAATGATTTTGAGGATTTTATATGACCCTAGGGACAGATGATACCCTCCCCTGGTCTATGTGAACAGGTTGATTTACCTGGCTAAGGGAATGGCTATGTCTTCATGGGAGACAAGGTTGAAGGAAAAAATAGTTGGAGAACTTTGATTCAATTGAGGAGAGAATGAGAGCAGGTCAACCTGAAGGCCTACCCCCTTTATAAAAATAAAACCTCCATGTTATGTGCCTTTTCATGAGATACAATGCTATAACAGAAAGATAGGGCAAGGTGTTGATGATTTGGATTTGATTCTTGACTGCTTCATTTATTGTGATATAACCTCAATTATCTTGTTTGACCTCCCTTACAAAATAAAAATAAAAAAAAAATACTTTTTATGACTAACTTATTTTGAAGGATTAGATTAAATTCTATATATGAAAGTAAATTAAAACTTTAAGATTCTATATGATTTAACGGATTAACTTCTTTTCACATGTACTTTAACTTACTCCTATATCTTAGATATAATTTTACTAATTGACTCTAGCACATAACTTATTACATACTGACTTATTCCCTGATTTTTCAGGTGTTCATACATGGAGAAAATAGCTGCTGTATGATACTTCTGAATTAAATCTGAGTGAAGAAAAGAATTAATAAACAGTTTGTCAAACTGAATTTGTAGTTGAACTTTACCTATTCCAAAGAGAGCCACTTATTCTTTGTTGTTTTACTCTAATGCATGAATTATTTTTGTCTGACTAAGTCTAAGAGTGTGTTTGTCTGTGTGTGTGTGAAAAATGAAGGGAATTAGATTCTGTTTCCTTCTTTTAAAAATTATTTTATGGATACCAGTTCTTTTATACCATGGTCATTTCTTGAAACATTGTCAACCCTTTCCTATTCCTCCCTAAATTGAATTTTACCTTGTGACAAAGAAACATAATTATTAAAAAAACAAATCAAAACAAACAAGCAAAAAAATCTGACACAATGACCATATCTGACTTTTAAAACAATCTGTCCTATTGGTCTCCTACCCTTTCTACATTAAACCAAGACTATTTCTTTAATTATTCTCTGGAGCTATTAGTGTTTTTCATTGGAGTTCAAATTTCTTTTGATGCACTTCATTTACAATGTAATATTTATCGTGAATATTATCATTTTGATTCTGATTTTATACACCCTTTTACATTTTATCATGCAAATTCATCTATTTCGTTGCATTTCTCATATTCTTCATTTGTTACTATGCAATGATATTCTTTCCTATGTTGGCTTGAGATAACCAGCATTCCAGGATAAGATCAAGAAGGGATCAAGTCAACTAGGAAAGAGAACTAAAGACAATTAAGGCTTCCTTCTGGTAGTATCAACAAAATTAAATGATGACACATTTTTTAACTTTCTGAATTTTCTCTTTCTTATTCTATCCATTTGAATGTGTCTCTAAGGGAATTATCAGTAAAACTCAACAAAACAAAGAAATATGCAAATAAAAACTGAAATGAGCTGGTGTGAATTTTCTAAATAATAAGATAAAGACAAGAAGTAGAAAGCTCTTGGTATCTCCCAAAGATTAAATAGGGTAGAAGAAGACCAATCCAGAGAGAACAGGAGATAGAAGTCTAAAGGTAGAAAAGAGGAAATGCTGGCAAACCAAATATAGGGACTTTGGAAAAGAAATATTGGGGTCATGCAATGCCATAACCCTACAGAGTTCCCTAGGTCTTATCTTCTGAATCAAATCTGTCTTCAGGTTCTCCATCTTAAATGCCTCTATATCACTACCAACCTCTTTTAACCCTGGATAATTAAGGACCAACTAAATATATACACCATAGGAAATATGGACTTTGATTTTTTGATTAGCTTAGATAAGATGAAACAAAGGGAAATGCTTTGAGACTGATGTGTTTATCACCATCATAGGAATTTGGGGAGAGATGAACTGATTTATGTACTTAGATGAATGATAGGGATTTTACCCATGGAAGAGAGAAAAAGGAAAAGGAACTTCATGAGAAGGAAATAAATACAGTCCATCTGTAAGTTACATGTGGTCAAGATGATGTCAGGAAAAAGGGAATCTGAGTGATATTGTGGTACTTGTCCTGTCCATGTGATGGTTAGACGCAACTTAAACACTGGAACACTTTGACCATAACGATGAAGAACCTAAACTTCTGAATCAGGAAATTGAGAAAATTGAAGAAAAAATTCCCAAATGCACCAAGGAGAGAAGCAGGAATGGTAGCACTGAAAATACTTGCCTTCTTATAAGCAGAATTTGAGAACAAGGACAAAATACTAGTTGAACCACAAAGGAACCAATAAGAGCAAGGACCAGATTACAATGAATTCAATTTGAGGGACTTGTATACTTTGGAACCATGCCCCTTAATGGCATGAGCCAGACACACTAGTTTCTGTTCCTTAAGGGAAAAAATACTGTCAGAATTCTAGGAGCACATACTGTGAAAAGAAACATTCGAATTTGGCTAGACAGAATATGAGTGAAGGATGAAGTGTCAAATGCTGCTAAATGTGAGGGTCCTGACAACTGATTGGTGTACATCCTGCATTTCCCTAGATACCGAACCACTTGGCAGAAAGGAGAAAAACTCCCTGAAGAGGAATGGTAATTGACATAAATCTGGAAATATTACCGAATTAAATATACATAGCATAGTCAGCTAAGATTAATGAGAGACAAAACTGCAACTAATATCTGAAGGGTGTTAACATGAAAAAAGGAGCAGCATTATTTAGCACCATACCAATAAATATAATTAGGAATAATGGTATGCAATTAAAAAAGAGAGAAATGCAGTCACAATATCAAAAAAGTTCCTTCTGTGATGGCAACAACTATTAAACTATGTTATATATTCTCTCAGGGAAACTATTGGAATATATTATTGGACAGAATCTGAGAAGAAAATAGGTTGGAAAAAGAACAAGTAGGTGATACTCCCATAGTGGATGAAATCTGTGGAAGACAGAGTAGGCCTTTTCTTTCATCATTGATTTCTGTAATCTTTTGAGTCTTGTGTTTTGAGTAGGAAATCAAAGGTCAGGTTTTCATGCTGACATGCCTAACTCACTTTCTCATTCATGCATGAAGCTAAGTAAATTTGGATGTGCCTGTTTCTGTGTATGTAAAGCAGAAGGCAAAGTGTTTATCTCAAAATCTACCCAAGCATTGTATCAATGTCCATTAAATACTTGGAGGTCTTTTCATGTTTCCATAGTATAAACACCAAATAAACACAAATTCTGCAGCTCATTGGAGCTGCTAGTCTTCATTTAAAAAATCTAAAATATTTCTGAGGATTATTTTAAAAGTATATGAGTTTTAAATAGGGATCTATTGCTGGGCACAAGAAGGGCACATGAGGGTAGTCAGTCTTACCTTTGAAAACTCAAAATGTACTAAAAGCAGAAGTGGCATTAGAATATTTGAATCTCAAGACCATTAAGAGATAGAATTCAGGATATTAAGTGGGGAGCTCATTGCTTTGGAGAAAAGGGCAAAGGGAATTGGATAGTAATTTTTTATAGGGCACTTTACAATGTCAATGTTCCAATTCAGTCCAGCCAACTTAATAAGGTGTCTATGCATAGAGCTGGTTTGTGTCTATTTTAATTGCAGAAAGAACATAAATTTAAAGGAATAGTGGATGTTTCTATTTTAAGAATCCTTAGATTTGCAGACTTTAAAATAGACTGCCTTTTCCACTTTTCTTGGATCATTAACATGATAATAACCAATCAATTAATCAGTCAATCAATAAGCATTTATTCAGTCCTTTCTATATTCCTGGCATTAGGAAATTGAAATTTAAAAAAAAAATAGTCCTTCTCTTCAATTATATTTTAAACGGGTTTTGTCCTCACTGGGGTCATAGTGTTGTAGGTCACATACAGACCATAGATTCCAAGTTACACTTCTGTTCTATAAAAAGTCTTTCCCAATACCTCTTAATTCTAGAGCCTGCCCTCTTTTAATAAATTCTATTTTATCCTGCATATATATTTATATATGTTTCATATATTTGCTTGCTTGTTGTCTCTTCCATTAGATTTTATGCTTTTTAGGAGAGGGGACTACTTTTTTTTGTCACTTTTTGTATCTTTGATTGTTAGCATAGTGCCTCCTACATAGTAGGTTTCTTAAATGTTTTTTGACTGACAGACTAATCCTGCCTTTGATCTCTAGTAGATTAATATCTATTGGCACTTAAATTCTCAGATCCTTAATGCTCTCATCTGAAAATATTCATTAACAATACATATGCTTCCTTTGAGGGTGGATATCTGCAAAGCTCTATAAAAATTAAAGTGCTGTAGAAATGTGAATTATTATTTTGTTAACATGAATTAATTGAACATCTCTCTGTTAGAGGACAGAGTTCTGAGAGAATAATATATAAAATAGGTCAGTTTTAATGAGGTAGGGGAAAGGGGGGGAAATCTTTAGCATATACTGCTACTTAGGCAGAACAAGCTCATGTGAGGACTGGGGAGCAGAAGGAATATACATTTTCCTTATCTGTCAATGAGTGAAATTATTATGTGCCCTAAATAACTTATGGTGTTGTTTACAGCCAATGAAATGGATCACAACTTCACTGATTTCATGATATCAATGATGTATTTTAATGATATAGATTGTAACCTGTCTACACTTAATAATATTCAGATATCTTGTACATTTCCTTCCATAAATCTTCCACAGGTTGTCATTTGACATTTTTCAGGTGTCAGTAAAGCTACAGTGACATCTATTGATTATTAACTTATATTATTATTATTATTATTATTCATCTCCAGGATGATATTATTCATCTAATCTCTATAGAAGCTACCTTTGGTAGTCTGCTATAATTAATCTATGTTCACCAACTATTTCTTCATTATCCTTTGAGTTCAGCTTCCTTCTTTAGAGATTGGGTGATGTTTCATGTTGATATGCAGTCATTTCAGTTGTGTTTGATCTGACTGTGACCCCATTTGGAGTTTTCTTTCCTAAGATGATGAAGTGGTTTGTTTCCTTCCTTAGCTCATTTTATATATGAGGAAACTGAGGCAAACAGGGTTAAATGGCTTGTTGAGTGTCATACGGCTAGGAAGTGTCTGAGACTGGATTTGAACTCAGTTATTCTTGCTTCCAAATCCAGTTCTTTATTCACCTTGCCACTTAGCTATCCCATATTTCATAGCCATATAGAAGCCCTGGAAGAATATTGATATTAGAAAATTGATTTTTATTTCAGAAAGAGCTTGGTATAATTCAGTTGAGAAATTATTATTTAAATGCTCTTTGTAGAAATGGAAAATTTTTCACAGGAATAGTAAGATCTTACTCCTTTCCTAATAGGACAGTTCTAGCTGTGTGAGAAATAGAGGAGTCCCACAGAGCCAAGACTGGACTAAATATGGATGAACTGTCCTTTTTCTATTGAAAATTTTATCTTTTTTTAATATGACCAATACTAGAATTTAATGGTGGAAATTGGGAAACTGATGTCTAAATTATGTGGTGACTGAGACTATTGTATCTATTGCCTATTTGTGGCTTGGCTGACAGAAGTGTGAATTGTGGTTTCTCACCATAAGATGGAAGTGCTTCATTTTACACATTTGCTGTGGAGAGTTAGGATTGGTCAAGATCAGACCTTGGGGTGAGTCTGAGAAGAGACCTCAGAGATGGGTCTAAAAAGTGACCTCATAACAGAGTCACAAGACCTTAATATCTGTTCTGCCATCTATTGCTTGAAAGAGTTGAATGTAAAAACAAAAAGAAACTTTGCTGCTTGGAAGACTTGATAGAAGAAGAACCATAGCTGCTTAGATGAACTTAACTGATAAAAAACCTTTCCACGTGGAAGAACTGGTTGTTTGTGATTCATTTTCCCTTTCTCTTTCCTGTCACTACCATCTTCTGAATGAAAAAAAACTAAGTGGAAGAAAATCTTGATAGTTTTTGAATAGCTGCTTGGAGGGGAATTTCCCCCTTCCTTTCCCCTTCCTTACCACACTATCTATTCCCCAAGAAGTTGAAACTTCTCAGGTCAGGTAGGGAGTAGATCTCTAAAACCTCTGAACATACAAGTCTGAACTCAAAATCAGAAAGACTTGAATACAAATATAATCTTAAATTTTTACTGACTGTGTGACCCTAAACAAGTCACATAATATCTGTTTGGTTCAGTTTCCTCAATTGCAAAATGGGGATAACAATAACAATCTCTTTCCCTGGGTTGTTGTGAGTTTAAAATGATATAATATTTGTAAATGATTAGCACGATGTCTAGCATGAAATAGGTACTTCATAAATTTCTTTCCTTTTCTTCTTTCTCTTCCTTTCATTCTATACCAGACTCTTCCTTCCTTCCTTTTCTCCTTTTTTACTTCTTCCTTCTATCATTTCCCTCCTTCTCTTCTTCTTCCTTTTATCCTTCTATCCTTCCCTCTGTTTCATCCTCCCTTCTTTCTTTCCTCTTTCCCTTTCTCTCCTCCTCCCTGCTTTCCTTCCTTCCTTTTTTCCCTTCTTTCTCTCCCTCTCATTCTCTTTAGTTCAACTGCCAATCAAACAGGGTACCATAAAGCATAATTAGTAATAGTCTTCTGATTTAAGTAGAATTATTATAATTTAGAATATTACACCAAGGCATGCATTATTATCTACTCTTAATTAGAAATAAATTATACAATATTAAATGATTATGATATAATCACTTAATGTGAAAATAGGAAATATAAATAGAATTATAGAATCTTGGAATTGCAAGGGACCTTATAAAATTCTCCATTCTAATCTGATAAAGAATTATGATTCAAAAAAATATTTAATTCCACATACGTGACTTCCCAATGAACTAACAAATCTTGAGGATGTGATCATTATATACTGTAGGAATTGATATCTCAACCACATCAAAGAAATTAAGTTTGAGAGCATGGAGGAAATTCCATCTTCCAATGGCTTCATTTAAAAACAATACAGAGATGGAAAACCACTCCCATGTGACAATGAAGAATGCCCATCTCTTAGCAGCAACTATTAAAAATAAGTAGGTCATAAAAATGAGAATTTAAAATGCTATGATATTGGCCCCTTATCTTTAAACGAAATTCTAATTTGACTCCAGCACAAGGAAAGGGGATGAATACTGTATGTTCTCCCATGTGAGCTGTCAGAATGATAAAACTGAATATTCTCTAAATCAGCTTTTCCATGGACAGCTGGTTCATCATCATTAGTATGTATATCCTTATTAATATCTAGGCCACCCAGCTATATAAGAGCCCAGATTGCTGCTCTTTGGAATTTAGCAGCACTCCAATCAATTTCAAAGGTCTGTTCACAGAATGTCATGCCAGAATGAACACTGATGCCTATTTGTTCTTAACATTTCAGGTCCCATCCGCCAAAAAGAATGCTTCTCTTCTCTTTTCTGCCTACAAATCTTGATTTTTTTTTAAAATGCAAATTTTCAAAGAAGATATTTTTCCATAGCAATGAGAGTGTCCTCTGCTGATGCTAACATATCTGTGTCATCCTCCCAAAACTGCATGAGAAGAGTAGTCATGCTCATAGACTCTGGGATCTTACAGTTGGAAAAGGAAGCCCAGCAAGAAGACAATCAGCTTTAATACATAATTTAGTAGTGCACTGATACCTGTTAGTTATATCTTGAATATATTTTAATTATCAGATTTTAAAAATGGAAGAGCTCTTGGAGACCACCTAGTTCAGCCCTGTCACTTTATTAAGAAATGTAAACCTCACTGATATAGTACAAAGTCATTCAGTCAGCTAATAGAAGAGAAAATAAAATATTAACTCTTGGAAACCACTGAATTTTCCATGGTCCTTAATGTCATAAACTCACAGGATCAAAGATTTGTAGATTCTCACGCAAGGTAAAACAAGTTAATAATAAGTGTTTAATTTTTTTCAGTCATGTCTGACTCTTGTGACCACATTTGGGGCTTTAATGACAGAGATACTGAAGTAATTTGCCATTTCTTTCTCCAGTTCAACTTAAAGATGAGAAAATTGAGGCAAATAGGATTGGATGACTAGCCCCAGGATCATAAATGTTTGAGGCCAGATTTGAACTCTGGAAGATGACTCTTCTTGACTTTCTCCATTGTACCACCTGTCTGCCTTTAACGACAAGTACTAGCAAATTAAAAATTCAAAACCAGGTTATTTTCCTTCAAATTCAGAATTCCTTCCACTAATTCACATCATCTCTACCCCATGCCCCCAAACAAAATAGCAACAAATTGACAAATGAAAATAACAAACATTTCCTTTGCCTGTTCCAGGAACTTGTTATAAAAGGACACCTGTACTGAATCTTGGAGGCTTAGAGTAGAAATTCCTCCCCCATGCCAAGATTAAGTTCCTCTGGGTCTGCTATTACATTTAAGGTATATCTTGTCTTTCTGCAGCCACTCACAGACCAGGAAATCTTTGATGTTCTGTCATTACCTTCATCCTCTTCTATCTCTGGAGTCATGTGATAAACTGGAATGATGGTCTTTCAAGAATCCCAGGCTTAGCCCTGGGAAGTGGGCAAGATGATTCATTGAGACAGGACAGAAAAGTTTAGAACTGAGATGTACACAAGCTGTTTGGTTGGCTTGTCATCAACACCTACTGCACATTGGTCCTGCCAACTCCCTGTTCAATGTATGCTGAATAATCAGTGGCATATATTCTTCCCTAGGCAGGCATAGGGCTTCAAGCAGGCAGTTTTATTTCCCACTCAGCTCCATCTCCTACACACAGGATCTTCAGTCTTTCTCCTTATTTACCTTGCACCTCACCCCCAACACCTGACCTCCAGGTAATAAAAGTTCACACCTTTTCTGTCCTCTGTCCTAAGTTCCTTGCTCTGCTCCCCTCTCTGAAAAAAAACAACACAGGCGGCTTAAAATGGACTTCATTGGTGTTTTACTAACCAAAGGTTAACTAATGTAAGCATAGCCCTGGCATCTGTAGCAGTAGGCAGCCTCAGCAGAAGCAGTTAGCAAGAGAGATAGGAGGCAGCTGTTCGCTGCTGCTAGTGAGTTTGGGGCTCAATTCGCCAAACATAGACCTCTCTCAGATTAGCAGCCCAGATCCCCAGACCCTTCTATATGTACAAGAGAGCTGGGAAGCAATTGTGAACAGCCATCACCTGTCAAATAGCAAAAGCCGACTTGAGCATCTTGCTCTCTGTCCCATTATAACTGCCTTATCCCAATCTGGAAAGCCTGTTCTTTGGAAGTGAGACCTGATCTGGACCCTCTTCCCTTAGGTGGAAAATTCAAAAGTAAAATTTAAAACACAACAACATTTTGCATAATTGATGAATGAGATTGAAAAAAGATTGTGAATTAGTATATGCATTTCCTTTATAAGTCTTTAGATTTCTTTGTACTCTAAAGTTATCTGCTCCCTGGCAGAATGTACTGTAATAAATTTTCATTCTTTCTTTCTTTTCCCACTCCTGTTATCTTCTGACTCTCACCGAGACCTGGCTCCTTTCTGATGAAATGTCTTGGCCCATGTGCCCATCTTTTTAGCTTTGGTTGCCCTTTTATTTCCCCTGACTTTGATGAAGTGAAAAAATGTTTTGGGGTGTGGTCAAGTTTCAGGTTTGAATGTGTGATGAATTCCTGAAAGAACTGGCTGTATTTGGGACAAAAAAGAAAAAAGGTTTATTTATGTATTACTGTGGTTAGCTGAAGCTAAAGGAGAGAGAAGATAAAGGCAGTGGGCTGATCCCCTGAGGGGATTAGTTGCAAGAAAGTAAAGAGACTTAACAGGAGAAACAGCAGCAGCTGCAGCTGCCAAGAAGAAAGGTATAAGAAAGAAATTAGGGACAGTTGCAAATGTAACTGGGTTGATAGGAGGATTCATCAGGGGCATAAAGGCCATATACATATATATATATATATATATATATATATATATATATATATATATTGTATATATATGGGGAGCAGGACATGTTGTATGTGCTGGGAGGGAGGAGTTGAGATTATTCCCACCATCTCAGTCCCCCACTCCCCCCAACTTTTACAAGAGATTAACTCTGCGTTTGAGAAAGAAAATGAGATGTTTACATCTCAGAAGGAGTTGAAGTGATTCTGTGAGGTGAGTTTGGGAAAGAAGCTAAGATATTTAAATTGGTAGAGTTTGAGGTGCTGATGGGTTTTGTCCTTCATTATCGAGGAAGACCAAAACAATGCCATTAAGTTTAAGGCAAATTACAGCATGTCCAACTGTGGCTATTTGGACCAGTATGAACTTGGAATGCTCTACCACAGGTTGGGCACAAAAAGATCATGTGAACACCTGGGGTGGGTACTCTAAACATGTGGATGTCCTGTTTCCTTTGAGCTGCTTCCATTCTACCTTCCTCATAGAGCTCAGCACACTCACTGATGAGGACACACCATACCGGGCCAGCAGTCCTGGGTCTCCCAAGCTGTACAGTCAATTCTAAAGTTCTTCAATGAGACTTTCAGGGTATCTCAGTATCACTTCTTCTGATTCCTTTGTGAGTGCTTGCCCTGTGTGAGTTCTCCATAAAATGTTGTTTTTTTTTTTTTAATTTTTGGCAATCATACATCTGGCATTCTGGTGTGTCCAGCCCATCGCAGTTGCACTCTCTGTAGTAATGCTGGAAGTCAGTTTAGCTCAAGAAAGGACCTTGGTGTCTGTTATCTTCTCCTGCCAGATGATCTTCAGAATCTTCCTAAGATAATTTAAAAGGAAGGAATTCAGTTTCCTGACGTGGCGCTGGTAGACTATCCACATTCCACAAGCATATAGCAATGAGGTCAGCACAACTACTCTGTGGACCTTCAGTTTGGTAGTCAGTCTAATAACTCTTCTCTCCCACATGATTTCTGAGCCTCCTTGGAAGCACACTGCCAAGGAAGGTGAACTCATCCACAGTACTCAAAACTTCTCCATTTGTTGTAATCCATGGATGCTGTGGTGCTGGTTGATGAAGTACCTTTGTTTCCTTGGTGTTAATTGTTTGACCAAAATGAGCACAACAGCAGAGAATCGATCCATACCTTGTTGCATCTCAGATTCAGAGGCTGCATCGAGTGCACAATCAACTGCAAAGCGAAGATCATGCACTCCTTCCACTTGGGTCTTGGCTTGCAGCCTTTTCAAGTTAAAGAATTTGCCATCAATGTGATAGCTGACCTTGAGCCACTATGTTCATCCTCAGTGAAAGAGGCTGAAAACATCATGCCAAAAAGCATGGGAGCAAGGACACATCCTTGTTTTGCTCCATTGCTGACTTGGAAATCTCGAGAGCATCATCCTCTATCCAGAACTCAGACACTCATGCTGCCATGCAATTGATGTACAATACTGATGAACTTCTCCAGGCTCCCAAATTTTTCCCATAATTTTCCATAATCCCATAATTTTCCATAAATCCTCATGACTGATGGTATCAAAGGCCTTTTCAGTTCTACAAATGTTGCATACAGGCCTCTGTTCTGTTTCTGGCATTTTTCCTGGAGTTGTCAGGCAGCAAGCACATTACTGACTGTTCCTCTACCCCTTTTGAAGCCACACTGGCTCTTAGGAAGGTGACCATCTTCCAGGTGAAGGATCAGCCTATCAAAGTCAGAGTTTGAGGTGCTAGATAACAACAGGATAGAAACAGCATATATCTCTTAATATTTCCTCTACTTCAACTTGAGATGGGGAAGTTGGAATTTTTGCTCTCCAAAACCATTTCCAAGATTACTTCTCTTCCTTTGAAGATATTTCCATCAATATCTATGACCCAATCAAAATTCTTATAGCTGTTGTTTAGAGACCTCAATAATTTCAGTACCAGATTCAAAGTATTTCTCCCTTTCCCATCTCTAGTACTTATTCTTGGAGGCAGAAATTAATATAGTGATCCTTCCTCAAACACCCTTACTTCCTAGTTCTTCAACTTGATGATTTACATTTACCTATTCCTACACCCCCACTGAAGGCAGACATTAAGATGGTCATATTTTTTATCTTTCCTTATCAACAAATGCACCACTTACATCTTTATGAATTTTGAAATTCTCTTTTATGATAACAACTTATTCACATTTTAACTCTCGTTTTGCCTTGTAACTCTAAACTGTGTTCGTTGTCTTTATTTTACTTTTAATCCCTAAATCCCTTAATTCTTTTCTAGAGTATCACTCATGAACTCCCCTCACTCTCTTCCTTTTCTCTCTTTTGACCTTTTAGATAAAGTCTTCACTGTCCTCTTCTCCTGAATCTTTTGTTTCCTTATCTTATCACTAATCTTACCCAGCCAAGCCCCAGCCCTGGTCTACTTCTACCATTGGCTATCTTTGCTCCTGTTTCAGGCAGATGTGAAACAGATTCAAATAATTTCAGCTAATAAGTTTCTGAAGTCATATTTGAATCCAGGCTTATCTGCCTCCAAGTTCAGTATTCTAGGTAGTTTTACTACCTAGCCTCCTATCATCACAAAGTTGCAAATTGTTGGTTATAGAATTTAGCAGAATTTCAAAGATCAGAAAAGAAATTCAAAAACACACACACAAAAAAAGATTAGAGACTTCTGAAATTGGAATGGAGCAACCACCTGAGAGTCATTCAGTTCTCCTTGTCTGGAAAGGTTCAAGAAAATGCTGATTGTGCATTAAACAAGGATGGTTCAGAGGAGCTTTATCTACTGCCAAGGGTGGGTAGGGGCTGGTCTAATAGCCCTTCCAGATGTAGGGTTTGAGAAATTTAAAGATGAATATATCCAGGTTCTCTATATAGCCCTGTTTCATCTGTTCAGTTTATTTTCTTTACAGATCCCATTTTAGGCTTAAAAGTAGTAGGTTAACTATTTGGTCATGAATTATTTGCCTCATATTGCATCACAATATGAAATAAAGTTAAATACAAATACAAAATGATCTTCATTGTTTTCCTTCTTTAGTGATGGTGGCAAACTGGTAGAAAAATAGGAAGAGAGAACTGAATAGAAGTTTCCTGACTGTCAATAAAAATGAACTTTGATGTTGATATTTTAGTTACATGATGCTTGTTTACTAAATAGAGTGGACCTACTCCTGGGGGAAATAAGTCATGTCAAACTTTGCATTCTTGGTATTAATGAAATCAGAAGACAAAAAGAGGTTGAAGCTCAATGGAATTATGGTTTCAACATTCTCTTTGGGAAAGCACAAAAAGTTAGTGATAGTGTTGGTTTTATTATGTGTCCAAAGGTCATCTCATATTGCAGTACTTGTAATAAGCATTTGCAAAAAAGAACATGATGCTAATTTCAGTTAGCTGGATGAATGAACATCTGGTATGGAGGTTGTGAGGGAGAGAAATCCTATAAAGAATTTGACAAAACCCTCCAGTTAAATATACATGTATTTTGAATTCCAGTACATGCAAAGGCTGGCAAAAGAGAAGATATTCTGGAAAATAAGGATCAAGATTATATAATAAGAGTGGTCAAAGGTTTTTAGGGTATAGAAACAAATGATCACATATGTATGTATATTAAGAGTTTTTTCAGGAAAAATGGGAGAATATTACCATTTTCTAAAAATATTTGACCAATTCATTACCACAATAGGAAAAATAAAATAGTCAATTTATAAATATGTGTGTACACATTTATATATAATTGAATATAAAAAATGTACACATACTTCATTACATATAAAAATTTATACATACTTATCTGAGACACCAAGGATTGACTATCAGCTTGGTTCATAAATGGTTTGGGCTTAGGAGAGTGTAGTGATTTTAATGGAATGTATCTTGTCATTGAAAGTAAGGTCAATCAAGAAATATTAGAGTTTCTATGGAATTAATATTGCAAACCAGCTAAATGCAAAGGACAAGAACATAGTGTATTATGACACATTGACAACAAAGATTTGTGAAAGTGAATCAGTGTCAAAATATTATCAGAGAATTATGTAATTGAAAAAAGGAATTGGACTAGTCCCATGTGAGAACATAGCCTATCTGTTCCTTTGAAATCTATATCAGGTTAAGACATCTAGTAAAAAGTATCTAGTACATAGTAGAACTCCTTGTCAAGGACTTATGAGAAGACATAAATGAGACTATCAGGGAGCATGTATAGGTTGCCACTTCCATCACTAGAAGGAGTAGATTTAGTCACAACTCTATCAAAATTGGTCAGTTTGAACTTCCTTTTGTCTAAAAAGGAAGATGAAAGAAAAAAAGAAATCAGTTAAAAAGGTATAAAAGGTAAATTAAGGGAACATACATAGTAGATGAAAGTGAATATGAGAGGGAGAAGTAGAGGTTTCTACTTTTGGGAATTCTAGTATCTCAACAGGGAAAATATTGATGAAAAAAATTAAAAGATCTTTAGGGTACAGATTCTTTTGCAAGGCAATGGGGTTAAGTGGCTTGCCCACGGCCACACAGCTAGGTAATTATTAAGTGTCTGAGGCTGGATTTGAACTCAAGTATTCCTGACTCCAGGGCCGGTGCTCTATCCACTAGCCACCCCAGATGCAGATTCTTTTTGTGAAATTACGATCCCAGAGAGATTAAGACATCCTAGTTGACTGAGGAATCATCTCTGACACCACTGAATCTGGCTTACTTTAACAGGCCTTGATCTTTTAAGACTATGACTTTCTGTTTTTGAAGCATACCTAGCCAGGCACTTTAGGACTGCTTTCAAACAAAAAGGAATTCTTTGGAACTATCCATGGAACTTCATTTTATCTATCTAAGAAGCTCATCCTCCCTTGGTTCCTAATTATATCTAGTAAAGATCCTCATAGTTAGTTCTTCTGTCCTCCCCTTATATTTTTATAGACCAGCCATATCTACCAGCATAGCCGTGAAAGGAAACACAACTCCTCTTGATCTCTGCCTATACAGGGGAAGAGAACCTCCAGTCCATGGGCCATTTTGGAAATATGTGGTCTGGTTTACCAGGGCAACTCAGGCAGGATTCAAAATTCAATAAATCTAGGAGCTTTTTAAGGGTTAATCAATTAAATGACTGACAAATATAATAGACTAGTTTTTAAGTTTTGTCACTTGGCAGAACTGTAACTATCTATGTTTTCTCCACTCTTTATTATGTCCATATCTTGATCTTGGTTTGCTTAATTCCATTACTGTCACAGTTCTCACTGATCTTTTCTGACTCTCTTCCTTGAGATAGAGCATGAACTAGTAAGATAAGTCATTAATAAATTAAAAATTTAAAAATAAGACTGATCCTTTTTTTTCCTATTGATTCTCCCTCCTTCCTTCTCCCAGTTTAAAATGAAAGTGATAGTTGCAAAAGGCAAATAAACACATCATTTTGTCTACTTTACCACCTCGCATTGGTGGGCTAGACTGATGTCTGTACAGTCACTCAATACTTAATGTCACATTGTGGTTACCTGCCCCATTTTGGAAATAGACTTAAAGAAAATGCCAATCTCCGGTACAGAAATAGGTCTTTAAGTTTTCTCCCTGTGTCTGATTATAACACTGTAGGTAAAGATGTTTGAACTTTATTTCCACGTAGAAACACTGTAAGAGAAATCACTTTCAATTTAAAATACTACCCATACTAACTTAAAGATCACTTGTAATATGTTAGTCACAATGACCTTCAAATCCTCTTGCAAAATGTAGGCCCACTTTTAGACCTCACATTTCCATCAACAGGAAGGTGGTTTCCTAGAGTGACAGAAATGGTCTTTAATAGCAACATTTTTTTTGTTATTTTAAAAAAATGTGGTGAACACATATTTGATACTGAAGTAGAACTTCCTCAAATGGAAATGTGTGGCCTTGCTATTCCTGGCAGTGAATGTAATTGGAGTAGAATTCAGAGTTCCTAAAAATTGCTTCTGGTTGAAGAGAGAAGAATGTGAAAGGATCATAATTTATACCTGAAGAAATATTAAGGTCAAAATATCCTGGCTGGAAGATTCCTTCTTTGAGAATGAAAGCATAGTAGAGTGGGTGGGTATAAAATTATTTGCAGAAGATAAGGGAAGCCTGCAAAAATCCTAGTATGGAATTGGAACCTAGAGAACCATCCTGTTATTTCAATTATTCTGACATCTTACTGGACTCAGTGGGATTTGCCAAGCTCTCTACATCACTTAGTTGAGGAGCAAAACCCCTACTGATTCACCTATGGATGATGGTCCTTAAACCTGCTAACTCTCATTAGGGAAGCATATATATATATATGTATATGCACAACTATGCTTTGCAATAAGTAGATGTCCAATGAACAGGAAAATATTATTAGAACTGATTTCCATCAAAGGAGAATATCTAATGATTTAGAAAAAAGATCTCTTATGGAGTGGTTCAGGCATCTATGCTTGCTCTGTTCTAATAAAATTTTTTTTTATCAACATATTGAATAAAGAAATGGGTGGAATTCTTATTAAACACAAACTTAAAAGACACAAAACTGGGAAGGACAGTGCTTTATATGGCAAAATCTGGATTTAGTTCTTGATTGAAAACTAATAGAATCAACTTGAATAAAGGCAAAGGTAGGGGCAGCTAGGTGATGCAGTGGATAGAGTACCAGCCCTGGAGCGAGAAGACCTGAATTCATATCCAGCCTCAGACACTTAATAGTTACCTAGTTGTGTCACCTTTGGCAAGTCACTTAACCCCTTTGCATTAAATAAAAATAAAATTAAAAAGGGCTCCTTTTCAGAATGTCTTTAAATTAAAAACAATAAAATTCATAGGACTATAGAAAACATCAATTATATTGAAATATATTGAGGGACAACTAGGTGGCACGGTAGATAGAGCACCTGCTTAATAATTACCTATCTGTGTGACCTTGGGCAAGTCACTTAACTCTGATTTTCTAACATTCAGGGTTAGATTCAGTCATTCTTATTCATATCTGGCTACTAGACACAGATGATTCTGGAGGAGAAAGTGAGACTGATGACTTTGCACAGCCTGCCCCGCTGCCCCCCACTGAAATCCAAGTCACCTGCATATCATGGCATGTCAAAATCTTCTTTGAGAACAAACGACTAGTAACAACAACAACAACAACAATTATTAAAGTACTACCACATTAAAGAATAGTTGAACTTCTAGACTAAACCATTTTTTTTATGAGGGGCCTCAACTATGCCCATTTCATTCCAGATAACTCCCTCTCCAGACTTTCTATCTCCCCATCAGCATTGCCCTTTTTTGGATATCCTTTCTCCTTTTTTACTCTTCCCTATATCTTGTCTTCTTGCATTGAAATGTAAATTCTTTGAGGGAAGGAATTGCCTTGGTTGCTCTAATTTTTATATCTACTGCTTAACTTAATGCCTATTTTAGCAGAAATGTTTATAAGGGTCTATTTATCATCTTTCTATTTCTATATATATTTATACGTATATATGTATATATGTGAATATATAGTGTTTTGGTTTTTCTCAGAGGGTAAAATTGGGAGAAATAAAGAAATGAGTGGAAATAAGGAGGCAAATGGGTTTAATTTCAGACAAAACTGAAAACAAAGCTAAAAACAAATTTTCCTATTAATTAGATTCAAAAGTGGAATGGGTCACTTTATGAGATCATAGTTTCTTAATATCATAGAGTAAGAGCTAAAAACTATTATAACTTTATATATATAATATGACTATGGTATACATTTATATACATATAACTATTATAACATTATAACAGAGCTATTATAACATCTTCATTTAATAGATGATAAGAAAAGAACCAACACTGGAAGGTAGTTTTTGTGGGCCCATGTAAGCCACTTTTTCATTGTCCCACTTACTTCTGCTTTCTCCCTATCACATGGTTTGAACCAGAGACAAATAAGCCCTCCAACACCGAAATTCTATAATTCTTTATGATGATGACTTCTCATTCCCATTAATGTTTACTGGATGGTCCTAACATACTGAAGGGGGAAAGATTTGTATTATTTTGTGGTAGTTTTTTTTAAAGTTCATCTGTTTTATTGTTTTTTTTAATACATTCATCCATACCCATGAATATTTTTAAGTTACAAAATTTCCTTCCATCCTCCCTTTTCACCCCCCTCTCCCAGTGGCAAATAGTAAGGTTAACATTGTACATACATATGATAAACATGTTTATAGATTAGTCATTTTTGGTACAAGGAATTAGAATTAAAGGAAAGAAATATATAAGATAGTTTTTATAAAGTGTTCATCAGATTCTCAAGGGTTGTTTTGTTGTTTTGTTTTGTTTTTCTTCCTCTGGATGCTGAGAGGAGCTGCTTCCATCAAGGTTGTTCATCTCATAATGTTGTTGTTAATGTGTACATTGTTCTCTTGGTTCTACTCCCTTTGCTCAGCATCAGATCCCGTAATTCATTCCATGCTTCACTAGAGTCCTATCATTTATGGTTTCTTATAGAACAGCAATATTCCATAGTATTCATATACCACAATTAGTTTAGCCATTTCTCAATTGATGGGCATCCCTTCAATTTCCAATTCTTTGCTACTACAAAAAGAGATGCTATGAATATTTTGGAACATGTGGGACTTTTCCCATTTTTGATGATTTCTTCTGGAGATATATCTCTAGCCCCATTCACCAGCATTTGTTCTTATATCTTAATAATACTTTGATAATTTATATGACACATTAAATTTCTCAAAGTACTTTTTATATATCATTTTATTTGAGTCTTACAACTCTAAGGTAGGTGCTCCTATTCCCTCATTTTGCAGTTAAAAAAAACTGAGACTAATAAATGTAAAATGGTTTATCTATATCTTACAAGACTCTGAGGTAGGATTTTCTTTATGTCTTAATGACTTTAGATTCAGAACTCAACTTACCACATGACATAGATTATTTTTACCTTTACCTAAACATTCCCATGAGAAGAATTTTAGAGTTGGGTAATTTTATGTACTTCTTCACTTCAAGATTATTTTAAAAAGACTTATTAAAGAATCATTTTTAAGACAAAATCATCAAAATCGTGGTAAAATTGACAATATCTCAATATGATGATTCTTTGATACCATGAGTTTTGGATACACAAGAATATTGTGACCTTGTCTTTTTTTGTTATATTTCTAGAGAGCTCAACATTTTTGCAAAGGTTGATACAATGACTAGACAAGATATTGCTACTATTTAAGGACTACTACGAGAAATTTTCTTTGCCATGGATAAATATGCTTTCTCTAAGCAAAAAAATGCAAATTACCTTTTCAATATGCAGTATTTGTTATCTATTTTTATGCTTCTGTTGTTTTTTGTATTTGTGAATCATATATTATGTTCACTTATATACCTCTCCTCTATTCACAATCCTTACCAATACCTCAGATAATGTCTTTTTGTTTGTTTGCTTGTTTGTTTTTGTAATATCTATTGGATCATTTTCCAACTCAAATCTCACTGGGAAATTGTTTAGGCTTTTTGGCTCAGTATGAGTGTAAATAGAAATTGTTTTCTAATCTTCCCAGAAACTGAATGTCTTCCCCACCCAGATTGACACCTTTGTGTTCGTAAATTAAACCATCTTTTGTGTCATTTTTTACACAGCCCTTAGTGATTGAATGGGTATGGTCTCAGACACCTGAGATCTAGGAAAGTCCTTAATTTTGAAAGCCCTGTTACCAACTGCATCCTGGGTCATCACCAGTCATTCTAACCTTTTTCTTACCATTTGACTTTGATGACTGTGGAAGAAAGAAGTAACAGTAACAATTTTGCCATTTATATAATGACAGTTTCAAGGATTATAGATAGATTTTATTTCTCTTGAATCTCATTGTCACAGCCTTATCTTTTCATTACTGGCCTTAACAGCAAGTCAAAACATTTCTCATGATTTTCCAGATGGATAAATGTCAATGTTTTTAAAGAAATTTACACTTCTCCCAAGCTCCAGAATTTGAAAGTAAATAGGCTGCACTAAAGAAATGATTCAAATACAGTTGCCTGCTTGGCACAATAAGCTTGTCCTAAAATCTTAAGTAAAACAAATTACTCCCAAACACAAATTCAAAGTTAACAGATGGTTAAGAAAAAAAAAATTCTTAATTGTCCTATGGAATGACATAAAATAAAGGCTATAACTTTGAGCAAATACTTCTCTCTCTCTGATCCTAATTTAAATTATATAACCAGGGACTCTTTATAAGTGATAGTCTAGAACATCTTTCTATAGAGTCTTCATTTAATGCATTATTACTGTTTCATGTCTTTCATGACTTTTAATCAGTAATGTTAAAAGAATTCTATGCTATTGACTTTCTTTCTTTGATTTCTTTCTTTTTGCAGACTATCATATGACCACTTTTGTATAAAATTCATTCTTTTTTAAAAGGGTATTTATTAGATTATGACTTTGACCAGCATATTCTTCTAATCTCTCCCACTTTCTTCCTACTCTATAATGCATTTTGCAAAACCTTATATGGTAATCATTATTGTGAAACTCAAGGTTAAAACTTGAAAATTTTCTCTTGTATTTAATGTCTTTCAAAGTGGTTAAAAAGTTTAACAATATATCTATTTCATCTAATCCCATCTATTTTTATCCTATATAAATGTGATTTGTATTAGGTTTGTCCATTTGCTTTATAGGACTTTCTAGAGGATATATTTTTACTTTAACTTGTAGGAAAAATATTTAAAATCTATACATGGATTATTTTGGTGATATTAGACATGAAATGTCTCAGTCTATATGCTACAAAAGCTTTTCTATTTTTATAGGTTTAAAAAGTTTTTATAAGAATGAGAAATGGACTTAAATCCCAATGGAAACCAGTTTAAATGCATGCATAAGAGACTAATTTATATTCTGTTTTAAACATATTTTGCTCTTGAATCCTTTTATGTTCTTATTGCTTTGTAAAATAAAAATTTTCTATCAACCCAACCAGATCTATGAAGATTAGCCAATTATCATAAAATTAGAACTAAAATGATATAAATAACAAATATAAAAATTCAGAGAATAATCAATTTAGGTAACCCAGAAAAGAGAAATTGAACAAATCTTAAAAGATTCCCCAAGGGAGTTAGAAAGAGAAGATCAACATCAGAATTAGATGATTCATAAGTTAATCCTGTCAAATATTCAAAAAACAATTGATCTCAATATTATATCAATTATTTATGAATGAGGAAAAAATCCCACAAAATTTATTTTATATATCAAAAAAGAGATAAAGCAAAGAGAAATAATTGCAGACTATTATCTCTTATGAATATAGATAAAATAGAATTTTGATAAAATTTTAGAAATTTTTCTAAAAAAAATCACCAGAATATATATGCATAAATACATTTGACAAATACAACACATTCATCTTAAAACATCAAAATGCACATATGATCCCTTAATATGATGTCTATCTAAAACCAAGAACTTACAAAAATCTGTTATTTAATTAATTAATCCATTCATTTACCTATCCAATTCTTTTTTATTTTATTTCTTATAAATTTTTAAAAATTCTGAACAAATGCAAAATAAGAAAAGGAAAAAATAACACTATCATGTACACAGAAGAACATCTATGATACAAAAATAAAACAACAGATTTTCATTTCTTAAAAGCTTATATAGTATTCAAAACCAGCCAGCTTTTCTTTAATTCCTTATAGATTTTTTCTCTACTGTATACTTTTTACACTTCCTACCAAGAATGCTACAACCAAGCAGATCCATTTGCATAAAAATTTATAATCATATACATATAAATATGTATACCCTCAAATACCTATATTTAAATCTATAGCATAGTTATCTCTACCTATCTGAAATTAGCATTGTCCTTAACAAGTACAATTTTTTCATGCTTTTCTAATTCAGCAAGTTCATTATTTCCTCCACCATACTCATTCAATTTTATATGAGGAATTGATCATGAAAGCCTATTTCCATTTTTCTGCATCCTGTCAATTTTTAAATACATACTTTTATTTATATAAGAAATCTTTAATTTAAAATTCTCAAAGTTATCCACTTTATACTTCAGCAATGCTTTTACCTTACAAAGGAGTTTAATATCCAGTAGTACTGGATCTCCTTTTTAACATCTAACTTTGTTGATTTCTTTGAAATTTCTAAATCTTTGTTCTTACTAAGGAACTTTGTTATTATTTTTCCTAACTCAATATGGTTTTTGTTGGCTATTTAATTGGAATGACATTACATAAATGGATTAGTTAGGTAAAATTATTTTTTTATATTTTTAACTCCTTGTGAAATTTTAAATAGTATTTCAATTATTTAGATCTTTATTTTGTAGAAAAAGTTTTTCATGTTTATGTATATGTTCTGGCAGGAATACTCACAGATATTTTACACTGACTGGAAATTTTAAATGGTTTAAAATAAAAATGAATAATATGACTGACAATAGTGTAGTTTCCCTATTTTTTCTTTTGATTAAATATATTTTTAGCTTCAACTTTGTTTATTATAATTACTACTCCTACTTTTTTACAGAATAAATTCTACTCCTGACCTTTTTGTTTTGTCTTTGTATCTCTTGTATAATTTTTGTATAATCTTTTTATAATTTTTAAAAGTATTTTCTTAAAGCTACATCTTAACTGAATTTTTAAGCTGCTATCAAGTTATACCCTATAGATAAATTCATCCCATCTGCATGCAAAATTATAATTACTTGTTATTTATTTTCCTCATTCCTATTTTTCCTCAATGCTCTTCTCTTCCTATTCTTATTCCTCTGCTCTCCTCTGCTTTATTTCTACACACTACTTTGCCCTTTTTTCTTTTACATGCCCATACCTTCAAGAATGCTTCCCTGATCCTCTCCGCACCACTTTATAGCTTTACTCTCTTATTTCTGTTCTAATTTAGAAGATTTTTATACCCTTCAAGATATAGATGTTACTCCCTTTTTAATCCATTCTCAATAAAATTAGGGTTTCATTATTGTTTTCATTCCTACTTTCCCCCCCTTATTTGTATGAGATAATTGCTCCTTTTTAGCTCTCCCTATACTTTTTAAAATTTATTTTTATTTTTTTATTCATATGCATATGTATATTCTTAAGTGACAAAATTTCATTTGATCCTCCTTTCCCATCCCCCTTCCCTCAATGGCAGTCAAATTGGCATTATATAAACATATTTTTGATAAACATGTTTACAGAACAGTCATTTTTGGGATGAAGTGTTCATCAGATTCTGAAGGGCTGTTTTTGTTGCTGTTTTTGTTTTGTTCTCTTCCCCTGGATGGGGATAACATTTTCCGTAGCCTGTCTAATATAGTTGTCCTAGTTCTCTGAACTGTTGAGAGTTCTACATTGTTTTTTAAGACTCATTCCATCATACTCAGTTCAACCCAAGCCTTTCTTTCAGACTATCCAAATAAAAATGAAATCATAAAAGTATTGATAATATTTTCTTTTGTAAAATGTAAACAGTTTGACCTGATTGTGTCCCTTATAATTGTCCTTAATATTTCTCCTAGGTGTTATATGTCGAATTTCCCCTTTAATTTTGCTGTTTTTGTCACAAATACTGTAATTCAGTTCCTTAAATGTTCATTTTGGGTGGGGGTGGTCAGTTAGGTGGTCCAGTGGATAGAACACCAACCCTGGAGTCAGGAGGGCCTGTGTTCAAATTTAGCTCAGACACTTATTGCCTAGCTATGTGACCTTGGGCAAGTCACTTAACCCTATTACTTTGCAAAAACAAACAAACAAAAATTCACTTTTTTCCTTTCTTTCAGGATTATATTTCACTTTACTAAGTAAGTTAACCTTGGTCATAACTGTGCTTTCTTTGCTCTACAAAATATAATATTCCAAAATCTATGTAATGCCAAGATTACAACTTTGGTGTGGTAGTTGCTGGGTCTTGAGCAATCTGTACTGTAGCTCCGCAATTTTAATTTTTTTTCTAGTTGTTGTTTCCAATATTTTCTCTTTAACCTGGGAACATTGAAACTTAACTAAGATATATCTTTAAGTTTGACCTCTTGGGATCTCTTTTAGATGGTGATGGGTGAATTTTTTTATTGGATTTTTTTTTCTAGGACTTCAGGGAAATATTCTTTAATAATATTTGTATCAAGATTCTTTTTTAATCATAATTTTAAGGCATTCTGGCTATTCTTATATTATTTCTTCTCAATCTGCTTGATTTCAAGGAATTTACAATCTAATGGAAGCATTGGGGAAAGACAATGATGATACAAGGAGGAATATCGTAAGTGCAAAGAATAACTTCAGGCACTGTCCTCTGATGAATTTAACCCTCACAGGTAAGTAGATTAGGAAAGTTTTCATCACAGATGAGTTGACATCATCTTAAACTTTCAGGATATGGAATTCTTCTATAGAGAGAAACTAGGAGTGCCCTGAGCAAAGATCCCCAGTTAGGGAATGCCATGAGTTTCATCTGGTAGAAGTCCTAATCAGCATTTATCCTTTTTTCCTTTCCACTTACATATTGAGAATTAAGTAAGTGGTTCATTAAATTGACATGGTTTTGTCCTCCAAGACATATGAATTGCTATTAAATTGCTATTTTTTTTGTTATTAAATGAATTGCTATTAAATGAATTAGTTTCCTAATAAGAGAATGAGATACAGTATAGTAAGTTTTCATGAGGAGGTAAAATGACAACTAGTCTAGGTCCAAAAATGTTTTCGTAGAATAGGAATCAGAGAATCTTGGTAGTTATACTCTTAAGTAGCTTGTTGCAATTTAAAGATCATTTAATTGTAGTTCAGTAGGCTTGGGCTGTAATCCCACCTCTAACCTTTACTAGCTATTTGACCTTGGTCAGGTCACTTAAACTTTCTGGGCTTTAGTTTTGTATTCTGTGCAAAGACAATTTGGATTAACTGGTTTCTACGATTTATATTCATGTCTCAATCTATTACTCTATGTTTAGACTTTTTGAAAAGGAGGAAAAAAACATCAGAGAAGTTAAATGATTTACCTATTAAGTAGTTATTAGTGTTAGAGTCCCATTCACAATATGACTGACAATACAATCCTTTTTCTAACCCTTTACACTATATTGCTCTTCTATAAACCTGGGATGAGTTATCCGGGTAATGAAAGGAAAAGGAGGTAAAAGGGAAGTAGGACTTTCAAGATAATCATCAGTTATTTCCTCATTTTGTCTTGGTCTGTTTTGACCTCCATTTTGAGTTATTTCCCAGTCTTTCAGGTCCCTCTACATTAATTGCTAATGCAAATTTAAATATGTACAAAGTGGATAATTCAAAGTAATATAAAAAGATCATGAAATAGATTCATTTTAAAGGCTTACTGAAAGATTTGCCAGGAGACTAATGAGGTTGTGAAGGCAAATGACTCTTGACTGTATACAGCCTATTTTTATAGAGTAAAAGGCAGAGATGAGCTAGACAAACTAGTTATAGATATGATAGGTCAAATTCAAATTCCTCTTTGCCTCTTTTCTATTCAAGATAAAAACCACCTTATTATTAGAGTCATTGAAAGGATGAAAAATGTCCTTGCACAAAGCTATCATTGCCTTGGTGCTTGAGCTATGAAGGTACCTTTAATCTCATAGTATTGTCTTCAAAAGAGGCACGTAAAGTCACCTGGTCAGTACCTCCGTGATCACCTTTCTCAGACATTTAGTATGTCTGTGATGTTGCATATTTCAAAGTGCTATTTTGTCCTGCTGAAACTAGGGCTGCAATTCTCAAAAAACTGATTTTCTCCAGAAAAGTTATCTTATTTTTTTCAATTAATAGACATTTGTTTTCTCTTCTTCCACAAAGTAAATGTAAACTAAAAAAAATTGGGTCAAACAATTTTTAAAATAATATCAGTACATTCAGTTTGATTATTTTGTGATTGATCTGTTCATGAACATAGTTGTAACTATAATATACCCCTGAATCAGTATACTTTTATTTGCATTAGTTCATATAAAAAGTCCTCTTATTCTTCTATATTTATCATGTTCATGATTTCTTGCAGCATAATACTTTCCATTGCATTCGTCACACTTTATTTAAACATTTTTATATTTGAGAGGAGCTTGTTTTTTTCCATTTGATGAGATTTGGCTCCCCCGCCCCATTTCTTAGCCACTACAAAAGGCACTGCTATAACATATATATATATATATATATATATATATATATATATATATATATATATATATATATGTATATATATATATATATATATATAGAGAGAGAGAGAGAGAGAGAGAGAGAGATAGATATATTTATATTAATGTATATGAAGACATGCTTTTTGTAAATGACTTCTTTAGGTTATTGTCTATCAGTGAAAACTCTGGGTGAAAGAATATAGGAAATGTATTACTTATATTTTCAAAATTCCAAATTTATTTTGAGAAAAGTTGTATCAATTAGACTGCATGTATTCCTGTCTTTTGTCATTTTTGGAATGGTACACACAGAGTACAATCATTGATTCAAAAAAGTGTAGTCCTACCAAATGGGAAGTTAATTACTTATTCAAATATTGGGGCTAATTCTCAAAAAAAAATGAACTTCTCTTTTGGAATTATTTTCAGTGAAATTATTCTGAAAAGAAGCAATGGTTGCAAATATTCTTTGAGTGCACATTTGATATTTAGAAGAGCTTCATTTTCATTCAGAGAATGCAAGGTTTAGTGAAAAGAGTACTGGATGAATAAGAGAAATTAGATTCTAAACCTAGTTCTGCCAGCTATATGATCTGGGGCAAATGACAACCTATAAGCAACTCAGTTTTCTCCTCTGTAAAATGCTAGGTTTGAGTAGATGACCTATAAGGTCCTTTCTGGATCAAAACCTATGATATGTTATTGATTATTATGAAAGAGAACATTTTCACTCAAAAATGAGGTGTGATTATAAAATAATAGGATATTTTCTTGTCAAGTTAAACTTAGAATCAAGTATTAATGTTGGATACCAAAGAAGATAAAGCCAGTAATGGCTAAATTCAACTAAGATAGAAATAATTTGTTAATACTGTTATTGAGTTTCATCCTATTTGACTGTTCTAAGTTTTCTCTCCCTCTCATCATGAACAAGTCAGCACTCTATACTCATGATGCATTTTTCAGTTATGTCCCTGAAGCTGAGACACCTTCAGCTTAACCACAACTGATGATCAATTTATTCCCCATTGCATAAGATTTGATTATCCTTTTTATCAGGGCTAGTAAAGCTGAATATGCTTATATTGATAAAAATGTGTAATGCTTCATGTAACTCAGGGGAGGTTTCTGTCTCAATAAGTGATGGGAAGTAAGATATAAGAGTTCTTTACCATCTATTCTTACTGCAGCACACAGGATTTTTCTATTAAAAATTTTAAAAGCACAGTTAAAGAGAGAACACTAGAAAAATTTTAATTTCTAAAAACTAATAATGATTTCTTTGGTTTTCATAGCACTTGAAGGTATCTTGGTCTCTGATTCAAGACCATATTCAACTTCCTCCTTTTTGCTGTCTCTCTCTCTCTCTCTCTCTCTCTCTCTCTCTCTCTCTCTCTCTCTCTCTCTCTCTCTCAATTCCCTACTTTTCTAAACCAAATGCTTCTTCCTCCTAGGAGCCTCCCCTGATTTCCATGATAAACTAATTAGGTCTCCCTGAAACTTTACATAGCACTTTGTTTTGAAGGTCTCTGATTCACTTAACAGGTAATATAATATATTAAGGTTATTTAAATCGTTATCTAAATCTGATTCTAGACCATGAAGCATTATGCCTTATCTAAATTTTTCTCTATATACTGTACATGCTTAATTTATATCTATGTAAGTATTATATTTATCTAAGAAGTAACTTTATAATAGACAGGAGAGAGAGGGGAATTTAATGAGTTGGGAATGATAGCAGATTTCTCTCCCTAAGACTTGCAGCAAGTTGCCATTGCCCCTAGAGGAGGGGGTAGGAAGGGAAAAAATAAAAGTCACTATTGCTACTTGGAATGGGAAAAGTGAGCAGGGAAAAGAGAACAAGGGGGAAATATTTCCTCCTTTCATCATTAGTGGAACAAAAGGAAAGAATATGCTAGAGAAAAAATCCAAGGCAGAAGGGTTCAAAAGAGAGGGAAGTCTCTGCTAAAGATGGAAGTTCTATTGAAAAAAAAAAAACCCTAAATCCAGAAAAACAGAAAAAAAGACTAAATACCTTAGTTTTTAATGCAGTTCCTTATCACTCAAGACTAATCAGGTGTCTTTTGGGTTATCCCATCAAGGCTCTCAGTGAGGGTAACTGCAAATATCCACCTCCAGGAGAGGTGCTCTAATCCATTCAATCAATCAGGACTCTCTCTTCTGATTACTTCTGCTCCTTTTGTATTAAGAAGTGAGAAACTCAGCTTTATTTCCAAGTTAGACATAGATGGATGTTAGTTTCTAAATCTCTGTGGTCTCTTTCTCTATAAAATGAGGCGAGGATAGATTGGATTTTTAAGATTGTATTTTAACTCCACTATTTTAAAGGCAAAAGTATTTGGCAAAGGATATAGAACACCAGGTGTGGGGTTGGGAAGAATTATATTCCTGAATTCAAATCTGGCCTCAGGTACTTATAAGATGTATGGTCCTGGTCAAGTCACTGTTTGTCTCATTTCTTCATCTATAAAATGAACTGGTAAAGAAAGTGGTAAACTATTCTAATATTTTTGCCAGGAAAACACCAAATGGGGTCACAAAGAAGTGGACATGCCTGAATAAAAACAATAACAGAAAAAAGCATTCCCTATTTCATTTCTATGTTTTATCTCCATACCTGCAATTACCCTCTGGAACCTGGGATGTGAGTTTGAGACATTTTGCAAGTTGCTACTTATCTATGAGGTGTAGAGCTGGTAGAAGAACCCTGAAGGGGGGGAAAAAGCATTCTTCATTTCTACCAGTGAAGAGGTATTAGACTCTCATTAGGATTTACTCTATAAAGGAGAGAAAAGAAAGTCTTTGATAATTGCAAATTACAAAAATGGTAGTTGCACTCATACTAGACATCTAAACTTCATCAGTAGGGTAAATCTAACCCAACCTGCCTCATTATGGTCTATTTTATTCAACTCTGCAACCGTACTCCCCTGGGAACCCAAAGCCTTTAGTTTCCTGGAAGCTGCCTGGCAGGTCATGGGAATTATGCATCCAAATCAATAGTATACATCCTTCTTGGTCAGAACTATGATGGTATCTGATTGTCTTCAATTGTCTGATTTTTGTTTTTCATTAATGGAAACATTCTTGGCATATGCTTTCATTTTGGTCTGTCTTGTTTCCATCCAAGAATTTCACCTCTAACTGTACAATGTGAATGTCCCCAGTTGTCCCTCTTAATCATGGCCCCAGTTCCAAAAATCAACGAATAGAACTGGGGTTATATTCCATTAATCCTAGCTGGGGTTTGGGCCAGCTTTGAACGCTACTGTTTTTCAAAAATCCCTGATGCCTGACAATACTGCAGTACCAAGGTGCCTCAGTTATTTGGGGGAAGCCCTATATCCAAAAGGCAAAGTCCCTTATTGTATCCAGTCCAACACCAGTCATCTATCAAGACACAGAATTCAGATGATTCAGGAAGAGATAGTGAGAATGTTATCTTGCACAAACTCCCCTTAGTTTAATCCAAATTATATGCAAGAATATTACTACTCCTAGATCTTTACCCCAAAGAGATCATAAAAAAGGAAAAAAAGATTAACATATATAAAATATTTATGGTAGCTCTTTTTGAATTGTAAAATGATGGGATGCCTATCAATTGGGAAATGGCTGAAAATTATGGTATATGAATATGATAGAGAACTATTTTTCTGTAAGAAATCATGAGTGGGGGCGGGCAGGTGGTACAATAGATAGAGCACCGGCCCTGGAGTCAGGAGTACCTGAGTTCAAATCTGGACTCAGACACTTAATAATCACCTAGCTGTGTGACCTTGGGCAAGCCACTTAGCCCCATTGCCTTGCAAAAAATCTAAAAAAAAAAGAAAGAAAAAAAAAAAGAAAAGAAATCATGAGTGGACAGACTTCAGAAAAGCCTGGAAAAACTTGCATAAACTGATGCTGAGTGAAATGAGCAGAACAAAGAATACATTATGTGATGATCAAATATGATGAACCTAACTCCTCTCAGCAGTTCCATGACCAAGGATAATTCTAAAAGACTTGTGATGGAAAATACCTTACAAATCCAGAGAAAAAGGTATGGAGTTTGAATACAATGCAAAGTCTACTATTTTTACTTTTTTAAGACTTGTTTTATTTTTTTCCTTTTTCCTCATGTTTTTCTCTCCTTTTCTTTCTTAACATAATTAATTTGGAAATATGTTAAACATGACTGTACCTATGTAACCTAAATCAGACTACTTCCTGTCATGGGGAAGAGGAAGGGAAGGAAGGGAGGGAGGGAGGAAAATATGGAACTCTAAAGCTTACAAAAAGATAAATGTTGAAAACTGTCTTTGTGAGTAATTGATAACACAAAATAAAATAGCATTCAAATTACATGCATGTCATAACATTAGTTCCTTGATGTCATGGTCTTCTTCTATGTCTACTACTTCTACTATGTCTACTAATACAACTCATTATTATTATTATTAATTATAATTATTAATTGCACATATATAGAAAAACACCTTAGCATGCCCCTTATTTTTAGTTTGCCTCCTTAGAACCTGTGGGGAATTTACCCTTGAAAGATAGCTGTTTCTCTCTTGGTTCAGTTAGATCTAAGTGCACTCCCATTTAAAGAACTTACTGAATCATAAATTGTCTGGTATATTCTAATTTCTATAACTTCTACTTCTCTTTTCAGCTTTCTTTTTTTCCTTATTCACTACTTGCGATTTAAAAAAAAACCTAACATTTGTTCAGAAGGATGTCAATCTGCAGGTTCAGATTTGGATTAATTTATTCCCCCCCCCCAATTTAAGGGATGGTATTCAAGGAAGCTAGCAGTTTTGTTAATTTTGAAGCTAAAAATATCTAAAGGGGGCTTAAATAATATAATTCTAGATTTCTCCCTCTGGCAGAGGGAGCACAACAATGTTTGCTTTATGACCCTTTTGCTTTCTTCTAAGTATAAATTGAAGGTCTTGGAGTCAGGAAGACAGGAGTTCAAATTCAATCTCAGTCACTTGCCACTTACTATCTGTGTGAACTTGGGCAAGTCACTTAACATTGATTGCCTCGCATCCAGGGCCATCTCCAGTAGTCCTGATCCATATCTGGGCACTAGACCCAGATGATTCTGCAGGAGAAAGTGAGGCTGATGACTTAGAAGTATCTCCCCCAACCCAATGTACTTGTCATGGAATCACCTCCCTGATGTCATGGTCTTCTTTGAGAATGAAGGGCAAATGTCATCATTAAGTATAAATTAAAGTTTCCCTTAGAGAGAGGTGGACAAGATTTCTGTGCTTATTTATAAAGGACATTTAGACATTATGTCTCTATTATATATTTCTTGTGACATATGCTTACCTTACTTAGTCACCATGATCTGCAGATTGATGAAATATTAGGGGTTAAAAATTTGCTGCTCTAAATGAGTTTATTAAAAACTAACAAATATTTATTATATACAAAATTCTCAGTACAAAGAAAAGTTCAAATAATCCCTTCCCTCAAGGAGTTCCTATTCAAAAGGGGAATAGAATACAAATTATGTGTTGTATATACTATATTTTTACAGATTATATGGAAAGTTATCTCTGAATAGAAGAGACTAATATCTCTAGGAACAGTGAAATGAGTATGAAAGTATGGGAGGGGTGTGTCTTGAAAGAATCCATGAAAGTTAATAGGTGGAGGTGATCATGGAAAATTCTGGGAGTGTGGGACAGTTAGTGAAAAGATGCAGAGATGTGAAATGGATTGTATCGTATAAGCCACAGCAAGTAGATAGTATAGCTGGGTCATATTGGATTTGCCTGGTGGGTTGGGTGGGAGAAGACACCATAGGAAGGGCTGAGATTATTAAAAGCTTTAAATATCAAGCATCATATTTTATCCTGGAGGAAATAGGCGACCACTGGAATTTCTTGTAGGTAGGGGTGATCAGGTATAAGCTTTACAAAAGAAAAACGATAAAATTTTGTAGTTAAGTGGAGGCTGGATTTCTAAATAGGTAGGAATAGGCAGAGAACTCATAAGAGAACATGACTATTTTTTGTATTAGCTCAGGGAGGAAGTGATGAAACCTGAATTAAACTGGTGACTCTGAATGGAGAGTAGAGAACATAAACAAAAATGTTGTGAAGGTGAAATATGATTTGACAACCATGAGAAATATACACTTGTGTGTGTATGTGTATGTGTGTGTGGATAGATAATAGATAAAGATGATTACATCTGATATGACAGAGTTAGATATAGATAAGTGGCTAGAAGGAAGGAAGGAAAGGAGGAAAGAATGAAAGTCATTCTTCACACAATGTCTGTCACTTCTTTGGCAGGAGATGGGTAGAAGGCTTCATCATTGCTCCTCTGAAATAGTGGCTTAGAATGGTGACTTGTTTACATTGTTCAAATTCTTGTCTTTCAAAGTTCTCTATATTTTACATTGTTATTGTGTAAAATTTACTCTTTATATTGCTGTCTTTAAATCAATTCATAGATGTCTTCTCAGATTTTTTTTCCTGAAACTGTATCACTATGTGTAAGGGTGACAAATTCAGAATTAACTAAAAGTGAATTTCATGAAATTTATCCAAAATATTCACAAGGATGACATTTTACCCAATATACCCTTAAAACTGGACATTAAAAAAACAATTCCTCTATTTCCAAATTTTTGAATTTCTCAGCAAAACTATTAACTGACAACCAACAAGTCACTCATTATCAGGGTGACAGACTAACTGTCAGGGATTCAGATTAACGCTATGCCTTATCTTTGTCATCATTCCTAGTCTATTGTAGAGGTCTAGAATTCTTAAAATATTGGTAGAAAAAAGAATAAAATATTGAGAGTAGCATAGCCTCACAAATCATAACACATGATGAATGTACCTGCTTCAGTACTTCTGTGATTCAGAATTCTGATGAAGTGGGCACTCATTTCTTTGACACAGATCACATGCCTACTGTGATTATATATAGTCTGAGTTACTTCAAAAAATCACCTGGTGATCAATTTTTGTCCTCTATTTTATACAATGTGCCCTAATAAAGTTAAAAATAAATAAAAAGGAGAAATAACTCCAGTTTTTTCTGAGGAAGAAGACTACCAATGGGTGAATATCTGCTTCACTCATAGTTTATCAGTACATTGATTAGTTCTAAAGCCTTTCAAAATTATTTTCCTCTATAATTTCCTTATATAAATTGGTTTAATTCTGTTCACTTCATAGAGATCGTCCCAGTTTCCTATAAAATCATTCATTTTACCCTTTCTTATATACCATGTTTTTTTTTTAGCCTTCCCCTGATAGGAAGTCCCAGTTTAGTGTTGCTATATTTAATTTTGTCACTATAGGCAGGATCTTCTTTCTTTTTTTCATCTCTTACATATAGATCTAATAATGCTATCAATGGGTCATAAATCTAAATTACTTTCTAGAATGATAAGATCAATTCATTCCTTTGCCAACAGTGAATTAATATGATTGTTTTTCCCACAGCCACTATGATACTTGCTATTTTCATTTTTGTCATGTGAGATAGAACCTTGAAATTACTGTAATTGAAATTTTTCTAAATATTTTGGGATTTGAAAGATTTTGTTTTTCTTATTTTATAACTTGAATTTCTTCCTTTGACAACTGTCTTTGGACATTTATATAATGGAAATTACCTCATCATAACATATATTTAAATCAATCAATAAAATATCTTGGAAATGAGACCTTTATCAGTGACTTCTTACAGATTTCCCCTCAATCAAATTTTTCTTTCTAGACTTTGCTATATTGGATTATATTTGTAAAAATATTTAAATTTGTTTTATCATCATTATACATTTTATCTTCTAAGGTCCTCTATTCCTGTTTATAAATCTGAAAGGTAATTTCTGACTTGCTCTTCTAATTTGTTTGTGATGTGATATTTTATTTCCAGTCATATATAACCATATCATCTAAATTTGCTTATAAAAAAGTAAAATGCAGCAGAATTAGAAATAAAGAGGAATTAAGCTTAAACAAACTATACATTAATTGAGAATCTGTCTAACAAGACATACAAAGAATTTTTTAAAGAAGTTATAAAGCATTCTTTATGCCAATAAGGAAATACCTAGACAATTACACAAATATTTATGAGTAGGCTGAGCTAATTTAACAAAATGATATCATTACGTAGTTAATCTATTTGTTCAATGATATACAAACCAAATAAACTATTGATTAGTTTATAGTTAGAAAAAATAATAACTTCTACTGAAAGAACAAAAGTTCAATAAAGGAATGGGCAAAAATTAGGAAAATTTTCTTGGAATATGGTCAGTTTTTGCCAGACTATTTTTTGGTTAGCCAGTAGTTTTTGTCAAATAATGATTCCATATTGTAGTAGCTGTAGTTTGAAGATTTACTTAACCCTAGGTTATTGTGTTCATTTGCTTCTCTTAGCATTCAATCAACTAAGTCTCCTGGTTTGCCCACTTTTTTTTCCCGAAAAGTTCATATTATTTTTTCTAACAATACACTAATTTAGTATTTATTTCGTATCTATGACACTAAATAAGTAGATTAATTTAGGCAATGTTATAATTTTGTTATATTACCTCAACCTATTTAAAAATAATCAGTGTTTCTACAATTAGGTATAACCTTATTACCATAAAGATTTTTTTATAGTTTTCTTTTTGTTTGTTTTTTTAGGTTTTTGCAAGGCAAACGGGCTTAAGTGGCTTGCCCAAGGCCACACAGCTAGGTAATTATTAAGTGTCTGAGACTGGATTTGAACTCAGGTACTCCTGACTCCAGGGCCAGTGCTTTATCCACTATGCCACCTAGCTGCCCCTATAGTTTTCTTAAAATAGTTTCTGCTCATGCCATTGAAGGCAGAACATGATGTGATTTTAGTTATTTTATTTTTTAAATTTTTTTGTTTATTAATTTTATATTACAATAATTTTGTTATAAGAGGAAATATACCCCCTCCTCAAGAAGATGAGAAACTTCAAAAATATTGAGAGAGAAAAAAAATGTACTTCAGTTTATGCTGAGATTTCAATGGCTCTGTCTCTGGGGTGAGTTGTCTTCTTTATCATAAGTTCACCAGAGAAATTGCTTCAATATTTTTCTCATAGTTGCTATTACTGGGTGTATTTCCCTCCACTCTATTCCTCTCCACTCTCATTTATTCTATTTTCTCTCTCCTTTCATCCTGTCCCTGTCCAAAAGTGTGTTGTATCTGAGTACCCTCTCCCACATTCATCCCTCTCTTCTATCACCTATTCCCCCCTTCCCTCCTCCCCCATTCACCCTTATCCCATCCCTTTATTCTCATTTTTTCCTAGGGTAAGATAGATTTCTATACCCTATTAAGTATGTATGTTATTTGCTCTCTGAGCCTTTTCTGATGAGAATGAAGACTCACTCATTCTCCCTTGCCTTCCCCCATTCCGCTCTATGACTCTGATGTGAAATATCTTAGCTCCTTCTTCCACTCCTTTCTCTTCCAGTACTATGCTACCTTCATGCTGCCATCTTGGCTCTGCCTCCTGATTTTAGTTATTTTAAATGAAATTTCTCTTTATGTCTAGTTCCACTATTTTTATTTATGATATATAAAAATTAAGATGATTTATGTGAATTTATTTTATAAATTGTTTACTATACTGAAGTTTTAAAACTAACTTTGTAACTGACTTTCTAGAATTCTTTAAACAGTCATATTATTATCAAAACCAAACCCATGGGGTGGTTAGGTGGCTCAGTGAATAAAGCACCGGCCCTGGAGTCAGGAGTACCTGGGTTCGAATCCGGTCTCAGACACTTAATAATTACCTAGCTGTGTGGCCTTGTGCAAGCTACTTAACCCCATTTGCCTTGCAAAAACCTAAAAAAAACCCCTAAAATTCTGCTGCTTCTTTGCCTATATTTGCTCCCTCATTTTCATTTTTATTTATCGTATTGGTATGGCTATTACTTAAATAGCTATATAAAATAATTGTTGTCATGATAGACATACCTGTATTCTCCCCAACTCTACTGGAAAAGCAGTTTGTCTATAGTCTGTCTCCTTAAAGAAAATGGTATTGATATTACAATAGATATTACTTGCCTTAATAAGAAGAGATTCATTTATTTCTGTATTTTCTCATGGTTTTAAGCAGAAATTCGTGTTATACTGTGTCAAATGTTTTTATATATCTTTGGATATATTGTTACTGCTATCTAAAATTATATTTAAAGGTTTTCTAATATGGAAGTAATTTTGTAATCCTGGCATAAATCCAACTTGTTTATAGTTCATAATCTTGGTGGTATGCTTCCCTAGTCAATTTTACAATGTTTAATCTAATTACCATTAGGTAATTACTTGATGATTTTCTGCCTTCAATTTGACTCCCTGTTTTAGATACTAGGATTTTTTTGTGTTTCATAGAAGGAATTAATTAATGTCATTTCCCTCCATGGTTTCTTTTGGTGTTTTATAGAATTTACCTATGAATATATCTGACCTTTTTTTCCTCTTTGTATGCTCATTTAGACATATTCAATTTCATTTTTCTCCTGATATTGGCTTATTTAAATTTACTACCATTTATGTTCTATGATTCTAGGAAGTTTATATTTTTGTAAATATTGACCCATTTTTGTTGTTCTATAATTGGCCAAGAAAACTTAATAAATTTTTTTTATCAATTTTTGAATTCTTTAAAATTTTTGTTTTTCTTAAAATTATTTTCCTTTCTTTTTAAAAATCCAAATTGTTAAATGTTTACTTATTTAATTGCTTCTTTCTAAAGAAATAATTCCTATTTGATTTGTTCTTCCATTTTGTTTTATTAGTTTTATTTATTTGTTTTATTTTCAGAATTTTTATTTTGAAATGTACTTTTATCAAGTTGAGTGTCAATTCATTAATCTATTCTCTTTTTTTCCAATAAAAGTGATTAATATATAAAATTTCACTTTAGGCTGTTTCATTGTTTTTATTTTTAATAAAATTACTTATCATTACTCTTTTATTTTGACATTAATTCTATGTAATTCACTTATTTCAGTTGTTTTCCTCTTTTAAAAACCTTTTTTTGAAAATAAGTTTTTAATATTGGAATTAATAAAAATGTGCTTAATTTTTCTCCTTTATTTTATTTATTTGCTAAATTTTAAACCATTAACATGTGATCAATTTTTCAAATGTGGCATTTTGTTTCCAGAGAACAATCACCAGAGATCTATCACCTCTCTCAAATTTTGTAAAATTTCATTCATTTTTTTATATTCTTTCATTTCTTTTTTTTGAATTTATCTATATCCAAAGGAGTACATTGAGATAAACCACTATTATAGGTTTACTATATATTTTACTTAACTTTCTGACTCTAAGTACAATTTATTTTTTGTTCTCTTTTACTATCAAGATAAATGTATTGCCAGTGTTTTTTCAGCAAAAAGTGCTTTCCTGTTTTGCTTTTTGTAGTATTGTCTTCAATGTTCTCTGCCTATTGTGAAAATTTGTGAGAACCTGTCATAGATTGTCTTCTATTAATATCTATCTATCATCTATCTATCTATCTATCTATCTATCTATCTATCATCTATCTATCTATCTATAGTGATTGTTTTAGTCTCTTTTATTTTTCTATAGAGCCATTGACTCTCTTTGTTCCATTCCATGTATTAAGTTCATGATTATAAATTATTTGCATGTGTAATATGTGTATCGACAGGTATCTATCTAAAATGCTAAACTTTTTTATTCTTCAAGGTTTTATTCTAAAGCTTTCATTTCCTTGCAAAGGCTTTTCTTTATAACTATTATTTTATTAATACACTTATTTAAACTTAAAAACCCCTTGCTTTATTTCTTTTAATAGTATTTAGTGAATATTATTCTGTTTTTATTAGAAGCTGTGACAATGCTTAAAGATACCTAGGTGGCATAATAGAGTTGGACCTAGAGTCAGAAAGACCTAAGCTCATAAATAGCTTTGGACATCTACTAGGTATGTACCTCTGGACAAATTGACTAACATTTGCCTTTTATCCCCCTTATCTTTAAAATGAAGATAACAAAGGACCTAATTTTCAATACTGTGAGAATAGAATGAGACAATATTTATAGTATTTCCTAAGCAAACCTCAGTCACACATTGTACATAAATCATCATCATCATCATCATCATCATCATTATTTTTAATTTATTATTCTTTTCTGCATTTATATTTTAGGTATTGCTGCCCCTATAATAACTTTTTTATGGATAGTTTTCTTTTTTTGCATTTACCTTTTTTTTTACTGAGTCTTCCAACTTTCCTTCTAATTTTGTGTCTTTGTCTTAGGACCAGGCTGAAGTCTGCCATAGTCTTGTATATCTTGACTTTAAAGTATTGAATGCTGTTTTCTTCACAGACCACAATGCTGGCTTGAAAGGCAATGAAGCAGCAAACATTTTGCTGATGCTATGAAATTTGAATTAGAGTTTGATCTGATGCTCTTTCCTTACACTTACTTGTCTGGCTCCATCCTCTGATTTTGGTCTAGACAACACAGATGTAACTCCCCTTGTGTAGCTGGCTTAGACAGTAGGTGGTCCTTGTCAGCTTCTTGGAAGGCTCTGCAAGGCTTTGAGCAACAATGCTCCTTGATTATTTTTTGCCTGAATTCAGAGAATGAGTCAGAGATCCTGGCCTTGATCCATCTGTGTTCCACACCTCTTGCCCTGTCACTTGCATGACTGTGAAATTGGTTTGGAGAAAAATGATCCACTATTGCCTTCTCTTAGGATTTCCCAAGCAATACGTCTGGCTCTCTTATTAGATATTTTGATGGAGAATGTGTGTGTGTGTGTGTGTGTGTGTGTGTGTGTGTGTGTGTGTGTGTGTGTGTGTGTGTGGTTTTGAGATGAGAAGCTGAACTGAATTGCTTTCTCTCAGTTCACCATCTTTACTGGTTCCTTTTTATGATCTATTTCTAAGAATCTTTGTCTTTGGAGAAAAGTTCCTATGACTAAAGATGGAAAATCAAACCCACCAAAATTGAAAAGAATACACAGATCCCTCATTGAGAAGAAATAGGGAAGGTTTTTGAAACCTCTTTTCTCCTTCCTCTAACCAAGACTTTGCTAGGTACAGTGTTGAATGTGACAAATGCTACTGATTTCCTGAAAGAACTAGAAAATTCTTCTGACTTTCATATCTACGAAGATGCGAAATTCACTCCTATAGTCTGGAAGAAGGAAAAGATCACATTCCAAATGTGAAAAAGGAGAATATCTCCAAATACATCTAGCTGGATTCCAGATGCCAGATAGATCCAGAGAATTAGATTATACAACTGGGAGAGACTCCAAGTAAGATGGGGATAATATACTTGGTGGAGAATATTCATCTAGTAGAGTTACATGGATGGAAGAGATCAAATTATATAGAATAGTGAGATGTCACCAGAAGGTGTATTACTTTGTAACATCAAACATATGAAGATGTCTTCCAGTGAAGCATAGTGCCCAGCAAATGAAAGGTACTTTATCAATAATAGGTACTTACTGATTGATTGAGCCATATTTCCTGATCACATGTATTCTCAAAATGCTTGTCCTTCCAAAGGTGTTCCTTAACTATGCCAACTCTTCCTATTGATAGTAAATATATTTAAGAGAAAATATGCCCCAGATTTGCAGGAGTAGTATTTTAATACTGTTTTTTTATAATGCTATTTCATTGTTTCTAAACACTGAAGTAATTTGATGTTCTTAATGACTAATAAATATTAACAAATCAGTAGAAGATTGGGAGGTTTATTTGGGGGGATGGATTGGGACCTAGATTTTTTTTATTAAGGAAAAACCTTGTTTGTGAAACATCGCTTTGAATTATGGATATTCCCAAGTTTGGTAATGGTATTTTGAATTGGGATTTACATAATTTCCAAAATGTTTTTAATTAACAACTTTTGCAGATTTTCTATATTGGTGTATTTATTAATTTCTTTGTAATGTTGCTTCCAAGTTTGCTTCCAAATTTGAAACATTATAAAAATTGCATCTTCAAAGGATAATTGCTCCTAAACAGGAATATTATCATTTAAAGATATGAATCCTTATTTAGGAATTAAGGAGTATTTATCATATTCCAAATCAATTGGAATCTGGTTCAAATTGAGGAATAAAGTGCATGTTTAGTGTTCAGGGTGAAAGAAACTCTTAGGTAATCATTTTTGGACATATTATAGATTATCTTTAGAATGCAAATCATGGAAGAGATTTCCCCATTTTTGGTTGTAATCCCTTGCTATTATTAACAAAAAATATTTAAAGAAAACTCAAGTAAATCCTTTCTTTTTTTATTTTTATTTTTTTGCAAGGCAGTGGGGTTTAGTGGCTTTCCCAAGGCCACACAGCTAGGTAATTATTAAGTGTCTGAGGCCAGATTTGAACTCAAGTACTCCTGACTCCAGGGCCGGTGCTCTATTTACTGCGCCACCTAGCCACCCTAAATCCTTTCTTTTAGAAAATAAAATAACAATGTCAGAAGTAGAGCTCCTTCTAACCTCTTATAAAAACTTTTCAAATTATCATCTTGAAAAAAAATTCAAACTTTACTTTTCACAGGAGTTTGCAATTAGGGGCAGCTAGATGGCTCAGTGGATAGAGCACCAGACCTGGAGTCTGTAGGACCTGAGTTCAAATCCAGACAGTTAAGAATTGTCTAGTTGTGTGATCTTGGGCATGCCACTTAAGCCCATTGCCTTAAATAAATAAAACTTAAAAAAAAAAGGAGTTTGCAATTGTTTTATCTGAATGATCTTTCCATTATGATTGGATAGAGACTGGTTTTAAGCTAAACCAAAGATTTTTTTAAAAAATTCTGAACAATGCATATTTTTCAAATTATTATAATTTTTAAAAATTATGAGACATTCAAAAATGTTGAGCATATGTATATTTGCTGACATGTTATAAACAGGAAATACTTTTCTCTTTCCCAAAGTATACCGTGTAAGTTCTTTAAAGGCAGAGGCTTTTTTCAATTTTCAATTTTCATCAATAGTACCTTATATGTAATAGGCACTTAATAGCCTTTTGTTGGAGTGATATATAGAATTATTTTGGGTGAAAATACCTCTTTGTTTTCTCAAATAAATGGCATTGAAGAAGTTTCATTCATTTATTTGTAAAAATAATTATTTGGTGTTTGCTCTCTTTAGAACTCTGTACTAGTCATTGAAGACTGAAGCAGATGCAACTATCCAGGCAATGAATCTTTATAATATACTAGTTTGTTAAATTCATATTTATACCTTTAGCATTTTTGGAGACAGATGCATCAAATTTTGAAATTTAAAGAAACCAAGAATAATTAATAATGAACTTTGACTAATCTGGAACTTATAACTCTAAAGTTTCTATTGATAAATTTTCTGACAGCACCCTTTCATTTTTTTCCTTTGAAAAATTTCCCCAACTTTTGATATGTTGATGTCAAAAAGTATCAACTCAAGGTTCACTTCGATCACTAGTTAAATGTGGCATCTGTTTAACAGAATACAGGAACTCAGTATAGTAGTTTTGGACAGCAAAGTTAAGCCTGTCATAGCTCAATGAAACAGCATGGAAGACCTAGGTAGTCAGAACATAATTATCCAAAATGAAAATTTGCCAACATGCCAGAACTAATTAATTTGCTCTTCAGAGAAAATTCTCTAGGATGCTTTTAAAAATATTTTTTCTTAATTTTTTTCAATCATATGCACAGAATTTCCTTCCATCCTCCCCACTGCTCTCCCCTCAGGTGAACAGTCAGGTTAGCATTGTGCATACACATACATTTGATAAACATGTTTACAGATTTTTCATTTTCAACATGAGGAATTAAAATTAAGGGAAAAGATACATAAAAGATAATTTTTATAAAGTGCTTATCAGATTATGAGGGGGTTTTGGGTTGTGTTTTGTTTTTCTTCCTCTGGATGAGGATAACATTGTTTATAGCTAGTCTAAAATGATTGTCCTATCTCTCTGAACTGCTGAGAGAAGCTGCTTCCATCAACGTTGTTCATTTCATAATGTTGTTGTTAATGTGTACATTGTTCTGTTTGTTCTTCTCCCTTTGCTCAGCATCAGATCCTGTAAGTCATTCCATGCTTCTCTAGAGTCTGATCATTTATGGTTTCTTATTGAACAATAGGATTCCATAGCATTCATATGCCAAACTTGTTTAGCCATTCCTCAATTGATGGGATCCCCTCTATTTCCATTTCTTTGCTACTACAAAAAGAGCTGCTCTGAATATTTTGGAACAAGTGTGACTTTTCCCATTTTTTATGATTTCTTCTGGATATAGACCTAGTATTGGAATTGCTAGGTCAAAGGGTATGAACAGTTCATTACTCTATGGGCATAGTTCCATATCACTCTCCAGAATGGTTAGATCTGTTCACAACTCCACCAGCAATCCATTAATGTCCCAGTCCTCCCACAACCTCTCCATTATTGATCATTTTCCCCTTTTCTCATCTTGTCCTATCTGATAAGTGTAAGGTGATGCCTCACTGTTGTTTATTTTACACTTCTTTAATCAATAATGATTTGGAACTTTTTTCATATGATTATATATCTATATCTATCTATCTTTATATATCTTTAATTTCTTCATTTGAAAATTGTCTATTCATATCCATTGACCATTTATCAATTGGGGAATGACTTGTAAATATAAATTTGATGTAATTCTCTATATGTTTTAGAAATGATACCTTTATTAGAATTCCTAGCCATGAATATTGTATCCCAGCTTTTTTTGCTTTCCTTCTAATTTTGACAGCATTGATTTAGCACAAAAACCTTTTAAAATTAATATAGTCAAAATCATTCATTTTGCAATTTATGATGTGCTCTAATTCTTGTTTGGTCATAAATTTATCCCCTTTCCATACATCTGACAGAGTATTTCTTGGTCTATAAATTTATCTATAGTGTTGTACTTTATATCTAAATTCTATACCCATTTTGACCTTATTTTGGTATAGGGTGTGAGATATAGGTCTATGCCTAGTTTTTGCACACTATTTTCCAGTTTTCTTAACAATTTTTTTGTCAAATAGTGAGTTCTTATTCCAGAAAGATGATATCTTTGGGTTTGTCAAACAGTAGATTGCTTTAGTCATTTACTGTGGTTTTAGGATGTTTGTTAAACTCAAGTGACTTTAGTTTACTGCTTATTGTGTATTCTGGTATTCTGAGCATCATGCCACAAGTTCTTTAGGATGAAAATTCTCCTGGAACCTCCCAAAGCTCTATGAATTTTAAAGCAAATTTAGGTCACATAATGCTCCAGGATTTCTTTAAATGAGTACATAGCTTCTTTCCTCCTGCTCCATTTCATCAAGTCATATTTAATGTAGAACAATCAGACTTTTAAAAATATTATCAAATGATATTTGGCAAGGGCAGAGACACTTTTAAACACTTTTCAGTGGGAAAAACTGAAACTTTGGTAAGAATCTATTGAACCTAAACAATATGACTCAAAAGAACATGGAATTAGAAGCAGTCTCTTCCAATTTGGCTCATGGTCTAAATTCGACATGTGGTTATTGTACTTTGACATGAAAAAGGTCTGCCAAGTTAGAGGGCTCATTTTTTGTTGAAGGGGGAAAAAAGCCAAGCTTCTTGGAAGAGTTTAGCATGCCAGTATGTGGGCTGGCGACCAGAAGAACACATTGGTGATCTTACTACTATGATGGCAAAGTAACCTTGGCTAAGCTGCTTTTAGTGACAAAATGTTACCTTTACCGTAGCAGATGCTAGTGGGCACATATGCTATGGATCTAATGTGTGGCAGGGAGCCACCAAACTACAGTCTTAATGAAGGAATATGTAAACACTTGTTGAATATGAAAGCAGCTTCCTTTGTTAACAGGCAAGAGTAGATCTAAACTAACCAGAGGTTTTACATTATTTCTCTTTCTGTATAGTCTTTGGTACAAGAAAATAGTCTATTGGCTGATCTTTTAAATCAACATTCCAACTCCTGCCTTTGTGCCTTTTCCAGACTATCATAAATGCCTCTGAAATGAAATCTACTTCCTAGAATTCTTAGCTTCTTTCATTGCTCAACTCAGGGTGTCACTTCCTAGAACAAGACCTTTCTTATCACCTTAGTTTTTAGTACTCTCTTCCTCTTCAAATTATCTTAATTTTACTTATTTATATAGATACACACTTACTTTCCTATGCAGAATGTAAATTTCTTAGTGAGAATATCTATTTTTTTAATGTTGCCCACCTATTACAAGTAATTACAAAGTATTTTGAACAGTGTTGTTGCATTTTTGCTCATTCCACTGAATTGAATTGAATTCTGGATAGATACTGATCTCATTTAAAATATAGCTGAACCTTATTATCTCCTTTTCTTATCAGACCATAGTATATCATGGGTCAAATAATATAATATGGAGATGATAAAATTCAATTTAATAAAATTAAACATTTTAGCAAAAATGAATTAACATATCTAACATAACAATTTTGGCTATAATATACCTATTTCAATATCCTCAACTGAAACCTACACTTACTCAAATGCCTAAATTACTTTCATAAGCTCCTAACCTCCATAGGATGCTCTTAAATATTTTTTGCTTCCATTTTTTGATATTATAGAAAATAATTAACTAAAATAGTGCTAAGTGCTGTGAATATGACTATAAAATCAATATAATCAGTACCCTCAATGAACTCAAAAATTTTTTGAGGAGGATAATATAAAGGGAAATTTAATTACTGAGTAGACAGAAAGACTCAAAAAAATCTTTAAGTGTGTCACTATAGGAGTAAAGTTAGAGCCTGTGCTGACCTGGTTATCTCCTTGGTTTTGTGGGATCTGAACATAAAGGAGTCGGACTGGGTTTATTGAGGGAATGAGTCTCACCTGGTTGGCTTCCCCTTGGTATCTGGTGGTTCAGGAATGTTTTACTATCTTCATGTCAATAACCAATGATTTAGAGGAGAACTAGGCACAGTGGATAGAGCATAGGTCCTGGAGTCTGGGGGACCTAAGTTCAAATCTGACCTCACACATTTAATAATTGCTTAGCTGACTGACCTTGGGCAAGTCACTTAACCCCATTTCCTTAAATACATTAAAAAAAACTAATGATTTCTTCTCCTATTTACCCTTTCCTTACTGTCTACAAATGTGTTTCAATCTTCCTGGTTCCTTAAAAGCAATGCAAAATAGAACAAAACAAAACCAAGAACCTTTTCCTTTACCCCATTGCCTTTCCATAGATGATTATATATAAATATATATATATATATTTGTATATCTATATCCATATTTATATTATCTACATATTTCTTCTCTTGTACTATTAGAAAATATAGTAACTTGATGCCTATATTTCCTTTCCATTACCATATTCCTAAACTCTTTGAAATCTGTTATAATACTCCACCACTCTGGAAATAGCTTCCTCAATAATGTTTATTATGTATCTGTCAATACTGTGGACCTCCCTTCTTTTTTTTTTTCAAAATTAAATTTTATTTTCAATTAACAAACATATATCCTGCCACCCTTCTACCTGCTCCTCCCTCCAATTTCTATCCTTTCTGACTGCTTGCATTGCTTTTTCCTCTGACCTAGGGTTTTATCTCTATTTCTGATAAGTTTTACGTTGTGGTTTCTTGAAGGATGTGATTGATGGATTCTTTCTATTTTCACTTTGAACTCTTATTTTAATAGATCTTTGATGACTTCTTAGAACATCATAGCTATGTTTTGGTGGTGGTTGTTGATGTTAATAGCTTTCATATAGCCTGATGATAATCAAATTTTCTAACTCTGATCTATTTTCTAAGTCACTTGTTTTTATATATCTTATATTTTCTTCTTTTTTTAAACTTTTGTTTTGGTTTTCATAATTCTTCTTACCAGATTGAATAATTTTCTCAGAGGTTGATCCATTCTACTAATATTAGGGTAAAGTTTTTTTTAGTTCTTGTGCTAAATTGATGATTTTTCCTTCCAAATATCTCCTCCATAGCTCTCAATTCTTTTCCACTTTGGTCTTCCATCACTCTCATTTCATGTATAATATCATTTTAAAATTCATTTTAATATCTTGCATAATATCTTCTAGGAATTCTAATTGATCTTATTACTAAGCTATATTTCATTGAAGATTTGTTTGAAGGTAATTTTTTTCCAATATTCTTCTTTTATGGCTTCTGTATACATTTCTATTTATTAATTCTTTATTTTTTTGTTTATTAAAATAGTCATTCTTCTAGGTTGCTCTGAAAAAGGACTAAGCCTGGGATTCGATCCTTCATGGATAGTCTTCTACCCCAGAAGTTTAGCATCTGTTCTTTGTGATCCAGGATTCTGACTTTACCTTCCAATCCCCATCGAGAGATCAAATTCTGCTGATGTTGAATGTGGAATTGAGTCTGATATCCTACATGTATCCCACAATCAGTATTTCCTGATCATTCACATTTTAGGAAGAATATAATTTGTAAATGTTCAGATAGAGCAGGAGGACTGAAAATTAGAAGGTCCTCTCATCACCTCAATCAACTTATATGAGGCAGGGCCAAATACTACCAGGTCAGTTATGAGAGAACAAAAACCTTGAAGAGGGGAACTTTTAGAATTGCATTATAGATATGTTATGTTATTCAAGTTTTAGTTATTGCCAAATGAAGATGGAAACAAAGAGGAAAAAAATCAGTACCACCAGAAGAATAGTGGTATTTTTGTTCAACTGATTTGAGCTCTTAACAAAATTCCTTTTTTTTTTGCTAATAGTATATTTGAAAAGAGGAGAATAATCTCATATCAAGAGAAAGTAGGAAGGGGAAGAAGAAGAAGAAGAACATATAAAGAAATAATGGTTGCTTATACATAGATAATCAGAAGCTGATCTAGGGAAGCATTGGTAATTGTTATTCTTCCCTCTCATTTCTTTTATTTCTTTCTACTCCTCGAAATGTATTTGTTTTGCTTCTGATCTATCTTGCAAAGTGTTGTTACTTCTGCAAAACGTCTATATTAATTAGTAGATAAGCAAGATTTTCTGTTAAAAAAACTTCCATATTGTTAAGTTACAGCAGTCAGAGATTGTTTCCATTGCACTAATTGAACTGGAAATGTTTGAAATTTGGTTAATCTAACTGACCATAACTCATTAAGAAAGCTCTCTGCCTGATGAGCATAGCAATAATATTTTGTGAACATAAAAAAATCTTATTACCTTAACATTTAGTAAATTGTGTTAATTGTCCAAGGTAAAATTAATTCTTTAACTTTTGAAAGATGTAAAAGTCTGACATCATTATAGAGACATAGATTAATCAATCAGTTTGATTGGTGTCATACCAAAATGCCTGGATATTTAAAAACACTTATATAACTTAGTAAGATAGAACTATAACTATTAGTCTTTTTTTTTTGCCTACACCTCTACCATCACAATTAGCTATGGAAAAAATAAATCTTTATGTAATGTTGGATTGACTTTGCTTTGAACATATAAATACAACAATATTCTTCTTATAACACACACAAACATTTCCATATGCATATATGTACATGACATCTATATATTTGGGCCTGGAGCATGAATTTGGATTTATATTTTCAATCTTCAATATTTTTGAATTTTTAGGAAAAATAACCATGAAATTATAGATAGTATGTTCTTAATTATTATAGGGATGAATAAGAACCACAATAATACTCACAAAATGTCCTTTTAGCATAGAATCTTTATCTGAAATAATGAAGTCTATTTATATCACATGTACATGACATTTTCCAGAAGAATTCTTGTTCGAGCATTACTGGATCTAACATAGACTCATGTTTGTTTGTTTGTTTTTCTATTTTAGAAGTATGATATAATGTATCATTAAAAGTATAACAAGCAAGTAAGTATAGATTTAAATACTCAGATGAATAACATTTGAGATTTATTATAGGTACACTCTAACCCTTGCCCTTCATTTTTCCTATTTCTATTATCATTTTTCAGCTGATAAAACTATTTTGTGAGCAAAACAAATAAAAGCAACAGTTTGGTTTTCTCTTAGTTAAATGAGTTTACAACAAGATTGAAGAGATAAATAGCTTCCTGCCATTAATTTTGAGTTTTGTACAACCTAATCTAAAACATGTTTCATTAATTTCATATCCAAGATTCAACAGAAGGTATGAGATCCAGGAAAATAACACTTGGTGTTGGTTTCAATAACTCTTATTAACTCAATGTTGGGTCCAACTAACACCTATCATAATGCTGAGTAACAGTAGAGCCATATGGTTAATTAAAACTAACCAGATTCTCTTTATATTAATGACATAAACTGCAATTTACTAACTTCTTTTATAGTTAAATTTAATTGGAAACTAATTTCTCTACTGTCTTGCTCATTTTCACATAACTAAATCTAATATAATCATCCTAGAGGTGAATTTCCAAATACAAGGAATATCAGTTGAAGCATTTTGGATTTTTTTTTTGCCTAAATATTAAATCTCTTCTTTCCTCCTCAAGTCCTTCCTATGTAAATGTCAGAATTTTGGAAAAAAAAAGTATGGCACAATCCAGAAGTCATGACTTCAGAAATATCTGGCTCAATCCAAACATTTTTTCCTGATTTTTTTTATCAAGTAGCACTGAATTTCTGGATTCCAATGAGCATAGGGATCATTACCAAAATGGCTCACATAATTCCCCCCTGCCCCCCTTACAGAGAATTCTTCTAAAATTAATTTGAGACTTAACTAAAATAGGTAATATCAATGTTTTCTCCTAGGTCTGGATGACTTTTTAATACTTAAAATCATTAGAGAGGTAGGTAAGCTTTTGACATTTCTTTAAACTTTGGTTTTACTTATTACCTTTTTGTCATCTTAAACTTAGTATATGTTCTTTTATGAGAACAACTTCAAAGAAAGTATAGAGGTATAGAGAACTGGGTCCATTTGTTGTTATGAAGCATATAATCTTGCTTCACAGATTTTTTTCCCCCTCATTATTTTCATGGAGTTTGAATTTTGATCTTTTAAGATATTTGATTAAGACATACATGAAGGTTACTATTCAGATAATTCAGATACTACTAATAGGGGATAGTTTTTGTCTCCAGATGCAATGAAAGCTGTTCACCTGGGTCCAAGGCTGAAATTGGACAAAAAAATGTATTAAAGCAACTGTCATATAGCCCAATGGATGTGAGAACTTGATTGAGTCTGTGGGGAACAATTCCCCAGCTGAGCCTTTGTCTGTTTAAAAAAGAATGGAAAGTAGAACAGACCCAGGAAGTTAAAAGAAAAAGATATACAGGCTTGTGCTTTTTAATGGTATTCAAGGACTTAGCAAGCCATTAACTTTAGTAGAGTGAAATAGCTGAGAGGGGGAATTAAAAATAAAAAGTTGTGACTATCAGGGGACTAGAGAACTGAAGGATCCAGAAGGATTGTGTGGCACTGGAGAAGATCCTAAAGTACAGGAGTAAAGGATGAAAAAAAAAGAATAAAGTCATGGGCTCTAGATTCCTGCTGGAAAGGAGGTGACTACTTCAGAAAGGAAGGTCAGTCAGGTTATGGGCTCTTTTTTAAAAATTGATCATTTTGGAAGATATCTCTGGTAGCCTCTGCAGCCGGTGCTAGACTTTCTTTTTTATTTAACAGGTCTGAGTGATTCCTTATAACTTTATTATGGACATTTAGTTATGAAAAGTGAAGAAGAAGTGCTTTAAAAATATTTTTATCATCATAGATTCCCTACCCTTTGGCAGACTCTCTTCCTTGGTAGATCTATGACTGTCTTTCTCAGCCTCACTCTTCCCAACCTCCTACCCTAACAAAAAAATATTAGTGATCTAGAAGTCCTATGCCATTAAAATGAAATGTATAACCTCCAGAAATTTCCTGCTTATAGGGTCAGTTCTGGGCACAATTGTTACAGAAAAATAGAGGGAAATAATTATCTGTTTCTATTTGAACATAAATTAAATTCAAATCTTCCACTCTACAGAACTCAGGGAGAAATGTCTAGGTTCAATTAATTAGTGATGAGTAAGAGACTCGAATGCTGGTATATTGTTATAACTCTTAGCCTGTGTTTCCACTTGGAGCTAAGTGAAACTGATTTGGAGCCAAGCTGACAGTGGGAATTAAATTCACTTATCTACTGTTGAACATATCAGTAGCTAGGTCTTGGAGTGCAGCCACCTATGGGACAACAGCCACAAATAGTTCACAATGAGAGGAAAAGCTCCATATGGAAGTGAGTGCCTGGGACTCCCTATGAATGGAAGGAGAAAGGTACTAAGCAAACGAGAGACATGTTGAAAAGTCCCCCGGGGTGAAGGGAATGAGAGTTTGTAATTGTATTTGCTATTGAATAATTCAATATACATTTATTATATGTCTATTCTGCATAAAGCATATCTCTAATAGTCTGTCTTTAACAGTTTGTGATCTTGTAGGAGATAGAAGAAAAAGGGGGAAGAGTGTGGCTTCATGAGTTGGCATAGCTAGTAGATACTGATTAATATGATAACTCATCTGAACTCATCTTTTTTTTAGGTTTACTCATTTCTAGTTAATGGTACCACCATCATTCCAATCACCCCCATCTAAAATCTCAAATGAATTTTGAAATTGTTCCTTTTCCTCAGTCCTCACTCTCAATCCAGTCTGCTTTCACATCTCTCCCATTCATTCCATTTTGTTTACTCATATAGTCTCTAGCTTAGTTTAGATCCTCACCATATTCTAGCTATACTATAGCAAAGGTCTCTTAAATTGTTCTTTTGGTCTGCAGTTCACCCCTTCTCCAATACATCTTTTAAATAGCTGGAAAATTGGTATTCTTAAAGCACAAATCTTATCATGACACATCCCCATCCTCATCATATACAAAACTCCAATCCTTTTGGTGGTTCTCTATAGTATTCAGAATGCTCATCCTCTTATTTAAAATCCTTCACAATTTCATTCCCACCTCCCTTCTGAATCTTATTTCATATTATGCCCTTTTATATCTTCTCTCATCTGGCCTGCTAGTTATTCTCCATAAAAAGTAATTTATGCTTTTGCACAATGGTCTCCATATCTTAATTGTGCAGTCTCTTTACTTTGAAATTACTTTTTGTTGCTTTGTATTTAATTTGCTTTTTCTTTTAGTGTACATTTACATTCCCCCACGAGACTATGCAACAAACCAAAATATTATGTGTATTAACACAATGTATATTAATAACAACATTGGGAGATGATCAACCTTGATGGGAGCAGCTCCTCTCAGAGGTTCAGAGAACTAGTACAACTGTATTAGACCCGCTATAGACAATGTTATCTGCACCCAGAGGAAGAAGAACAAAACAAAACAAAACAAAATATCCTTTCATAATCTGATGAGCACTTTATAAAAATTATCTTTTATGTATCTCTTTCTCTAAATCCTAATTCCTCATACTGAAAATGTTTATCATGTAAACATGTTTGAACACAAGTATGTATGTACAATGCTAACCTGACTACCGACAGAGGGAGGGGGGGGAAAGGAGGGTTGAAGGAAATTTTGCAACTTAAAAATATACATATATATATATATATATATATATATATGAATAAAATAAATTAAAAAATACTATGCAATAGTGAACATAATGTTCCTGTCTTTTCCCAGTGATTTGTAAATAATGGGTGTTTAGTAAATTTTTTAACTTGAATTCATTTGAATTGAATTAAATCATCCTTGGCTTGCAATAATCTTAGTTCAGATACTTTGGAAGTAAAACATGCTATTTAAATAGAAATTATTATCATCAGGAATAATAAATAACCATAAAAATTAATGCAAACAACAAATATAATTTTTCAGGTTTTTGAAAATTCACTTTTAGTAATATATTGTATTTCTGTTATGCTGTGATGATCAATTCTACAATGCACTCCATGACTGGGATCTTTCAGATATTTGTTTGTTCAATAGAAAAACATTCAATGAAGTGAATGAACTTTTAACTTTTCATTTCCTGATTGCCATAGAATTCAAGAAATTTCAATAAGATGACCTGTTAGGTCACAGATAGAAATCATTTCAACTGAGACATATTCTGTTGAAAAGACTTAGTGGTACAGATGAGAATTCAAAGGTGGGTGTAGGCAGGAGAGGGACCAACTCAATCTTTACAGATACCTAGCCTATTCCACTTTTGAATAACTCCAATGAAATTTAAACTCAAACTGTTATCTTCAAATCTAAATTTATCTCTTTGAAGATTTTCTCGGTTGTTCCTTCTGACATTTAGTCGAAAAAGAAAAAACTCTAAATCCTCTTTTAAGATATCCATTATAGCTTTGCTTTAGTCTTCTTTCTTCCAGGCTAAGAATACCTTGTTTCTTCAACTGAAATTCATTTGCACAACAATGGAGACTATTGCTCTCACATTTCTGGTTGCCTTCCTCTACTTATTTTCTACTTTATCAAGCATCCTCATAATATAGTACTCAGAATTGAACCAAATACTCCTGATATGTTCTAACCAGGATATTTCTATGTAAATCTCTTAGATCAACATTTGTCAAAGCATTATTTACTATGTTTCTAATTTGAGAATTAGATGGCCTATTCTAGCTTAAAATCATATGATAACCCAAGGGTTTAGAAACATATTCATTCTTAAACCTCAGTTACACATAATTCCATATGAATGGGAGACTTTGGCATTTCTAGTGGAATGCTGTATATGATTTCTTAAGTGGGTCAAGAAAGACAATCGCTTTAAGTATAAATTTGTATTATTTTCTGTGGTTTCAAAAAGCACTGGTATATATCATTGTTCATTACACAGTTTAATGGATTTTATTTGAAAACCTGAACAAATGGCTATGTTGTGGATGAAAATGGAATCTTTGTGTTTACTTAGCAGCCCAAAGTATTAGTTTTGCCAAGCATCATAAAACATTAGTAAGTAAGAGAAGACTGTGGTAGCTTTCAAGCTGGTTACATTATTTCCTAATCATGTTAAATTCACATATAGGTTGCTTAACTCTATACAAACTGAATAATAATTATAATAAAAATAATAATAACAATAATGATAATGTATTTTCTTAAATGTACAGCAAAATGAAGAAGGGAACCAATTCTAAACCTTTAGCATAATGAAAAATTATGCCTGGCTTTAATATTCTTTTGCTTGTGCTCTAGTAATTACATTCATTAAAGTTTTAATTCCCAGCAATATTGCCTAGATAAAATTAAGTAAACATCTCCTGTTAGTATCTGTTTATATACTCAGAATTATTTGCCTTTTCCTCTCCATTTATTGCAATCTACATTCAATTATAATTACTTTTCCTGTCTAATGCTTATACACATTTTAGTAATGCTGCATGATGCATTGCAAAAATCATATATATGGCTGCTAGAAGATATGAAGGGTATGTTTCATGTGAAAATAAGGAATGTGCTTATATAATGCTCATAAAAATTCTGAGATTTCATTTTGAATAAAATATTTTATTTAGTTAGTTAATTAGTTTACTTTTTAATTAAAATTCTTTGAGATGGCCTACTAATAAAGTAAGAAGCTATTACAGCCAAAAATTTAGAAAACCTGGTAGAAGGCATATTTTACTTTTTAAAAATAAAAAATATAGATTCAGACTACAGACAATCATAACTAATATTTTCCAGAACCAAAAATTCACTTTGTTTTGAGTCCCGTTAGTGACCCATTAACAAAACTGATTAGACAGAAAAAAATGATAAAATTTTCTACAATTGACCATCTCGGGCTTGAAGAGGAATGGGATGTGGAAGAAGAAAAAAAGAATTGAAGCTATAAAATCCCTACAACTTTAGCTTTCAGGGAAGGTGGGCTGGAAAGACTGAGAGACAAAAAGAGATGACAGAACAGGAAGCATCAAAGTGAGAAGGCAAGCCAGTGAAAAAAGGAGACAATAACCACTGACATTTGGAAAATCTTTTAAAGTTTGCAAAGAGCTTTGAATAATCTCTTTTGATCTTTTTTTAGGCACTACAATTGTTATTCTCCTTATATTATTAATGAGGAAACTAAGACCCAGAGAATTTAAATGACTTCCTCTCTGAGGTTCAGAAAGATTAACTTTCTCAAGTTGACATAACTGGTAGGTATGAAAGGCAGGATGCAAATCCATTTCTCCTTGACTTCATGTATAGATTTGTTACCACTATTTCCTGAGTGGAGAGATTAGTCTAAATTAAGGGAGAAAAAAATTATCTTGTGGATTTATTTTATTCAACACAATTGATTATTTTTCTGGAGCGTACCTATTATCAACATAAGAGATATTAGATTGGATTATATAAAAAGAAACAAATATGAAAAAGCAAAACCATGGATGGTCAGTTCTGAGCAAGTGGAAAGCTCCTGCTTCCTGGGATTCTGGTATATGAATCTTCTGGTAAACTGGATCTAATACATTTTACAGTCCTTGTTTGTCTAAACATCATTAATATACTCGGCCTAGAGGGAGAATTTATTGAGACATAAGGACAGCAAAAATGATAATCAAAAATTATGCTATGTACTTAGGGGATTATAAACTCAAGTGGACTCCCTGATTGTTTAAGATTGTTCTCATGTTGGTTTTGTAGCAGTATTTATTAAGAGGTATAGATAATTATTCATCTTCATGTTAATGAAAAGGAGGCTCAACCAAAACTAAAGAGACTAAAGACTACAGATCATGGAGAACCTCCTTTTAACCATTATTTTAAATATCTTCTCCCACTCATCTTTCACAAATTCTTCTCATTAACAAATGCTGATTTAATATTCACCCATTCCTGGACTTGGAAATTATAATGACAAGATCAAGAGAGAAGAGACAAGCAGTATTTATGAAAAGGAGAAATGAGTAATCTGAATTATTTACAAACTGGACTACTTTTGGTAAACTAAGATTTCATCACTTTTGGTATTACTAGTCAATCATTTATTTAACAAATATTTATTTAGGTCCTATTAGCACACAATAATGTGTATATAAATAGTACTGAGATAAAATGAAATATCTCTAAGATATTTTAGGCCTATAAAATAATGGTTATCCATCAGGAGAGATAAAAGAATAAATACTGAAATTTTAGCTAAAATTTTTGATTGAAATATTCCTATCAAAAGTCTCAGAGGAACCCAACTCTATTACAAGATTGAAAAGACCACTTAATATAACAATGATCAATAAGACATAAGAGAAAGACCAGTATGTTGGTATATCTAACCCAAGACTTAATAGGAAAACTGTCTGAAGGTTATCTGTACTCTGAGAGCAAGAAGAGATAAGTTAAGTTCATGCAATTAGAGCTTGAAAAACTAGAGGAGCTCAGTGAGAATGTGCAAGGAAATTTTGAAGTAAACCCAATTTCAAATAAACTGAAACTTGATAATGTGGGTATTCTGAGTCAGCTCCAGCAATGGGATTCAAGTAGATAGGACTCAGGGAATGCAGAAGCAAGTGGCTTCAATTTTCATCTAGAAAGAATTTCTACATCAGTGGGGTTCAGACTCCAGAGGTGACAGGATTAAGCAGAACCTGCCTACTATATTCAGGAGTGCAGAAATGAATAGATTTTGATACAAAGTCATAGTCCAGGAAGTAAGTTAGAATTTTGAGTAAATAAATAAAATATAGTAAAAATATGGTAGAAAATAAAGTAAATATCAATATATTAAATATATATTACAAAGAAATGCTATAAAGAGAAGATCTAACAAACTCATAAGAAAAATAAAAACCCCATAAGTAATTGAAGAAACTCACACAAAAGAATTGACTGCAAGTACCCCAGGACTGGATGAAGGAAACAAAAATTTTAAAAAATGAAATTTGAGACTTCCGGCCAAGATCGCAGAGAGGAGACAGGCACAGTTCTAAAGTCTCCTGATCTTTCCCCATCTATCATATGAAATAAACCTCTTAACAGAAATCTGACCCACAAAACCCAGAAAGAAAAGCCAGGAGAAAGAACATCTACCTCAGGATTTGTCTCCCTCAGCAGCATTGGATAAATTCATGTGGGTGAGTCAGGGTGCAGAGGGCAGATCAACCACAGATCAGCCAGATTAGCAGCTGAATTGGAGCCAGGGTGTCTGAGGGCCCGAGAGCTGGACCTGGGAGATCAACTGTGGGGCTAGACTGCTCAGTGAGTAAAGCCTCGGGATTCCCAAGCCCCTGTGAACAAGCCCCTCCCCAACTCAAGGTCTTAGCAAAATGAAGAAGGGTCAGCAGAAAGGTGGATCCATAGACAAATTCTTGGAAGGGAAAGACCCTAACTCACAGAGACCTAGAAGCTCTGAGGAGAATACGATCTGATCTTCAGCACAGAAAGACTTCCTTGAAGAAATAAGGAAGGAGTTTAAAAATCAACTGGAAAATTTGGGAGAGACAATTAATACAGTGCAACAAGAAAACAAATCCTTAGAAAATACAATTGGACAAATATAAAATGAGAATAAATCTCTCAGATCCTCAATTGGGAAAATGCAAAAAGAAAATCACTCTCTCAAAACCTCAATTGGTCAAATGGAAAGCTCTTTCAAAAGTAGAACTGACCAATTGGAAAAGGAGTTGCAAAAGGTTAATGAAGAAAACTCTCTAAAAAAAAGAATAGAGCCTGCCAAAACTAATGATTCCATGAGACAGCAAGAGCTAGTTAAACAAAAAACAAAAATTAGAAAAAATAGAAGAAAATGTAAAATACCTCATCAGCAAAACCACTGACCTTGAGAATAAGTCAAGGAGTGGCAACCTGAGAATTATTGAACTTCCTGAAAACATTGAAGAGAAAAAAAAAAGCCTGGACTTAGTGATGGAAAACTGCCCTGATATCATGGAAACAGAGGGCAAAGTAGTTATTGAAAGAATACATCGATCGCCTCCAGAAAAAAAGATCCTAAAATGAAAACACCAAGGAATGTTGTGGCCAAACTCCAGAACTATCAGATAAAAGAGAAAATCCTGCAAGCAGTCAGAAAGAAACAATTTAAATATCAAGGAGCCACAGTAAGGAATATGGAGGACCTGGCTGCATCAACAGTAAGGGATCGAAGGGCCTGGAATGAGATATTTCAAAGAGCAAGGGAGCTTGGAATGCATCCAAGAATCCACTATCCTGCAAAGCTGAGCCTTCTCTTCCAGGGAAGAGGATGGACATTTAACAAAATGGAAGAATTCCAAAAATTCCTGATGGAAAGACCAGAGCTAAATAGAAAATCTGGACATCAAACAGGAGGTTCAAGAGACACATGAAAAGGTTAAAAAAGAGGGGGGGGCACAGTAAAAGAAAAAAAACTGCTATCCAATAAGTTGAAACTGGCTATATTCCAGCATGGGGAAGAAGATTCTCATAAATTTTGATAATTATAACTCTAACAGAGAGAATATACCTAGCCAGAAGTGATGGACATTCATGACATATCCATGAGACTACTATCCAATGAGATGTAACTGGCTTTAACCCCCACTTGGGAGAAAGACTATAATAACTCTCAAGAATTTTAACTCTATTAGATAGAATGTACTTAGATGGAAGTGACAGATACTCAGAATTTTCTATGACTCAGATAGAATGATCTAAAAAACACTACCTCCTTACAAAGGGGGACAGGAAAGAGAGAGGAGAAGGGAGGGAATTGAATGGGGTTCATCCCATTACACTAAGAGGTACTAAATACCTATGGTAATATAGGGGAAGAAGGGAGGAGATGAGAAACATCTGAATCTTTTTCCCATTGGATTTGGCTTAAAGTCAACTTGCACATACTTAGTTAACTTAAAAAAAACATGTAACCTTTCAAGTATTACAAAAGGGAAAAGGGGAGTGGGGACGGAGAAAGGGAGGCAGAGTGGGGAAAAAGGGGAACTAACAAAAGGAAGGGAAAGAAAAAAGGAAAAAGGGAAAGGGGAAAGAAAGGGGAGGGGTGATATAGGAGGGCAAACACATTGAAGGGGGTGGTATTCAGAAACAAAATACTGGGGAATACGGATAAAGGGGGGAAAAGGGGAAAAATACAAACAGAGGGAAGAAAGCATGGAGGGCAATAAAGAATTAGTAATCATAACTTTGAATGTGAATGGGATGAACTCTCCCTGAAAAGGTAAGCGAATAGTAGAATGGATTAAAAACCAGAATCCTACAATATGCTGCTTACAAGAAACTGATTTGAAGCAGAGAGATACATATAGAGTAAAGGTAAAAGGTTGGAGCAAAATATATTTTGCTTCAGCCGAATTAAAAAAAAAAAAGCAGGGGTAGCAATCCTTATCTTAGACAAAGCAGCAACAAAAATAGATAGCATTAAAAGAGATAAGGAAGGAAACTTCATCCTCCTAAAAGGTACCATAGATAATAAAGTTATTTCAATACTGAATCTATATGCACCCAATGGAACAGCATCCAAATTCTTAGAGGAGAAGCTGAAAGAAGTACAGGAAGACATAGACAGCAAAACTCTACTAGTGGGAGACCTCAATCCCACTCTCTCAAATCTAGATAAATCAAATCATAAAATAAACAAGAAAGAAGTTAAGGAGGTAAATAGATTGTTAGAAAAACTAGATATGGTAGACTTATGGAGGAAATTGAATGCAGATAGAAAGTAATATACCTTTTTCTCTGCAGTACATGGGACTTATACAAAAATTGGCCATGTACTAGGACATAAAAACCTAATGATCAACTGCAAAAAGGCAGAAATAGTGAATCCATCTTTCACAGATCACAATGCAATAAAAGTCATATGCAATCTTGCTCCAAAGATATAATAGACCCAGAAACAATTGAAAACTGAATAACCTCATTTTAAAGAATGAGTGGACTAAAAAACAAATTATAGGAAGAATTAAGCATTTTACCTTAGATAATGATAATAATGAAACAACATACCAAAACCTATGAGATTCACTTGAAGCGGCCCTCAGGGGATATATTATAGCTTTAAATGCTTAAATGAATAAATTGGAGAAAGAGGAAATCAATGAACTAAACATGCAACTCAAAAAATTAGAGAAAGAACAAATTAAAACTCCCCAATTAAATACCAAAGAGAAATTCTAAAAATTAAAGGAGAAATTAATAAAATTGAAAGCAAAGAAACTATTGAATTAATAAATAAAACAAAAAGTTGGTAATATGAAAACCAACAAAATTGATAAACCTGTGCTCAATTTGATTAAAAAAAAGAAAGAAGAAAATCAAAATACTAGTATCATAAATGAGAAAGGTGAACTCACCACTAACGAGGAGAAAATTAAAGTAATAATTCGAAATTATTTTGCCCAACTCTATGCCAATAAATTTGATAATCTAAGGGAAATGCATGAATATTTACAAAAAATATAAGTTGCCCAGGTTAAACGAAGAGGAGATTAAATACCTAAACAACCCTATCTCAGAAAAGAAATTCAACAAGCCATCATTGAACTCCCTAAGAAAAAATCTGCAGTGCCTGATGGATTCACAAGTGAATTCTAACAAACTTTAAGGAACAATTGGTTACAATTCTATATAAACTCTTTGGAAAAATAGGGAAAGATGGAACTCTGCCTAACTCCTTTCTATGAAACAAATATGGTGGTGCTACCTAAACCAGGAAGAGTTAAAACAGAGAAAGAAAATGATAGACCTATCTCCCTGATGAATATAAATGCAAAAATCTTAAATAAAATCTTAGCAAAATGATTACAACAAGTTATCACTAGAATAATACATTATGATCAAGTAGGATTTATCCCAAGAATGCAGGGTTGGTTGAATATTAGGAAAACTGTTAGTATACTCAATTATATCAACAACAACCCTATCAGGAATCATATGATCATATCAATAGATGCTGAAAAAGCTTTTGACAAAATACAGCATCCATTCCTATTAAAAACACTAGAAAGTGTAGGAATAAATGGACTGTTCCTTAGAATAATTAGCAGTATCTATCTGAAACCATCAACAAGCATTATATTCAATGGGGAGAGGCTAGAGGCATTCCCAATAAGATTGGGGTGAAACAAGTGTGCCCATTATCACCATTACTATTCAATATTGTATTAGAAATGTTAGCTTCAGCAATTAGAGAAGAAAAAGAAATTGAATGAATTAGAATTGAGAAGGAAGAGACAAAACTCTCACTCTTTTCAGATGACATGATGGTCTACCCATAGAATCCCAAGAAATCATCCAAAAAACTACTGGAAACAATTAGCAACTTTAGCAAATTTGCAGGTTATAAAATAAACCCCCATAAATCCTCAACTTTACTATATATGTCTAGCAAGATACAACAGGAAGAGCTAGAAAGAGAAATCCCATTCATAATAACCTCAGACAATATAAAATACCTGGGTGTCTATTTGCCAAGACAGACTCAGAAACTTTTTGAAGACAAGTATAAAACACTTCTCACAACAAATAAAATCAGAATTAAGTAACTGGGTAAACATCAACTGCTCATAGACAGGTCGAGCTAATATAATAAAAATGAAAATTCTACCAAAAAACTAAACTACCTGTTTAGTGCCCTACCAATCAAAATTCCAAAAAATTACTTTAATGAGTTAGAAAATATTGTAATTAAATTCATACGGAGAAATAAAAAGTCAAGAATTTCCAAGAGCTTAATGAAAAAAAAGTGCAAAAGAAGGGGGCTTAGCCCTACCAGATCTAAAATTATATTATAAAGCATCAGTCATCAAATCTGTTTGGTATTGGCTAAGAAATAGATGGTGGACCAGTGGAATATACTAGGTGCAAAAGCAGGAAATGATTATAGTACTCTGCTGTTTGATAAACCCAAAGAATCCAGCTATTGGGATAAAAAACTCCCTCTTTGATAAAAACTGCTGGTAAAAATTGGAAGTTAGTATGGAAGAAACTTAGATTAGACCAACACCTAACACCCCTTTACCAAGATAAGATCCAAATTGTTACAGGACTTAGACATAAAAAAATACTATAAGCAAATTAGAAGTTCAAGGACTAGTTTACCTGTTAGATCTATGGAAGCAGTTTATGACTAAGGACGAGTTGGAGAACATCACCAAAAACCAACTAGATGATTTTGATTACATTAAATTAAAAAGCTTTTGCACAGATTAAACCACTGTAACCAAGATCAAAAGAAATGTTGTAAATTGCAAAACAATCTTTATAACTAATGATTCTGACAAAGGGCTCATTTCTAAATTATATGGAGAACTGAGTCATATTTTTAAAACAAAAAGCCATTCCCCATTTGACATATGGTCAAAGGATATGCAAAGGCAATTTACAGATGAAGAATCAAAGCAATCCATAGCCATATGAAAAAATTGCTCTAAATTCATTTATTATTATAGAAATGCAAATTAAAGCTTTTTTTGAGGTACTACCTCACACCTCTCAGATTGTCCTATATGACCAGAAAGTCTAGTGATCTTTGTTGGAAGAGTTGTGGGAAATCTGGGACACTATTACACTGTTGGTGGAGCTGTGAACTCATCCAACCATTCTGGAGAGAAATTTGGGAACTACACCCAAAGGGCAAACAAAAAATGAGCATACCCCTTTGACCCAGCAATACCACTACTGGGTCTATACCCTGAAGAGATGATAAAGAAGGGTAAAAACATCACTTGTACAAAAATCTTTATAGCAGCCCTGTTTGTGGTGGCAAAGAATTGAAAATCAAATAAATGTCCTTCAATTAGGGATGGACTTAGCAAACTGTGGTATATGTATGTCATGGAAACAATATTGTTCTATTAGATACCAGGAGGGACAGGATTTCAGGGAAGCCTGGAGGGATTTGCATGAACTGATGCTGAGTGAGATGAGCAGAACCAGAAAAACACTCTATACCCTAACAGCAACATGGGGGTGATGTTCAACCTTGAAGGACTCGCTCATTCCATCAGTGCAACAATCAGAGACGATTTGGGGCTGTCTGCAAAGGAGAGTGGCATCTGTCGCCAGGTAACAAGCCATGGAGTTTGAACAAAGTTAAAGGACTATTCCCTTTAATTTAGAAAAAAAAAACAGATATCTTATTGTCTGATCTTATTACCTCTTAAACTTCTTTTCTCTCCTTTAAGGATATGATTTCTCTCTCATCACACTCTATTTGGATCAATGTCCAACATGGAAACAAAGTAAAGACTGACGGGTTTCTTTTTGTGGGAGGGTGGGGGGAAGGAAGTAAGATTGGGGGGGAAATTATAAGAAATCAAATAATATCTTTAATAAATACAAAATAATAACAAAAAAGATAAAAAAAAATTTGGGAAACCTGGCTTGTTATCTTTGTGGGAATCACATAAATTTCTGGTATTTATTAAAAATTCCAGCAGTTATGAGATGGATAGGCATCTTTTCTATGCAATGTAAGGATGGCATATTGGTGGGCAAATGTACAATCTGATTCAATAGCTGCCAAAAGTTTTAATGATCTCCTTGTTCTTTTAATAAATAAATATTCCTTCTTAAAAAAATAAAATAAAATAGATGACTTTCTGGATGGAGGGAGAAGGAATGGTATATTGGGAGATGGAGGCGACATAAAATTAAAAGATTTCAATAAAGATTTAAAATGTTTTTCTTAAAAAAATGAAATTTGAGATCTGAATAAAAATATAGAAAAAAATTAGGTGAGAAGATTTAGAAACCTTAGCCAACAGTAGACTTTCTTTAAAAAAATAATCATTAGCAAAATTTATGAAAAAATATTGGAATGCAATCTATTAATTTTTAAAATTTATTCTTTCAAAATACATACAACACTAATTTTCTTCAATCATTTTTATAAAACTTTGAGTTTCATATTTTTCTCCATTTCTCCCTCCCTTTTCTCCCTTACCTCTTCCTTTACACTGACAAAGAGAAATTTAATATAGATTATGCATGCATCACTATTTTAAATATATTTCCATGTTATTCATATTGTGAAAGAAGAATCATAACAAAAAAAGAAAAAATGAGAGGACAAAGTAAGACATAAAACAAATTTGAAAAATTGACAATAGTAAACTTTGGTCTGCATCCCTAGTTCATTTGTTGGACATGGTTGATATTTTCCATCACTAGTTCTTTAGAATTTTCTTTGCTAATTGTATGTTGAGATGAGCAAGTCTGTCATAGTTGATCATCACACTGCTGTTAATATGTATAATATTATTTTGGCTCTATTCATTTCACTCAGCATCAGTTCATGAAAGTCTTTTCAGGTTTTTCTGAAATATAGCCCCTTATGATTTCTTGCAAAACAATAGTACTGTATCACATTCATATACCACAATTTGTTCAGCCATTCCCCAACTGATGGCTATCCTATTAAATTACAATACTAAAAGAACTTCTAAAATGTCTTTGTAGGTATGGGCTTTTTAGTCTTATAGTCTCTTTGGGATACAGACCTAGCAGTGATATTGCAGGATTAAAGAATATTATAACTTTTATTGCTCTTTGGGTCTAGTTCCAAATTACTCTCCAGAATGGTTAGATCAGCTCACAACTTCACCAACAATGCTTTAGTGTTCCAGATTTCACTTTAACATTAATCATTTTCCTTTTTTGTCACATTGATCAATCTGATAGGTGTGAGATGGTACCTTGGAGTTCTTTTAATTTTCACTCTAATCAATAATGATTTAACGCATTTTTTCATATGACTATAGATAGCTTTTATTTCTTCATCTGAGGACTACCTTTTCATGTCCTTTAACCATTTGTCACTTGGGGAAGGACTTGTATTCTTAAAAATGTGAATCCTTTATCAGTACCCATTGAAAAAAATGTTTCCCAATTTATTGCATTACTTTTACTCTTGATTGCATTAGTTTTATTTGTGCAAAACCTTTTAAAATTCATTATCATCCAAATTATCCATTTTTCAGTTTATAATGTTCTCTATCTCATCTATCTCTGTCTCTTTGCTCCCCTTCCCATTGATCTGATGGATAAAGTATTCCTTGTTCTCCTAATTGACTTATGATATCACCTTTTATGTCTAAATCCTACTTTCCTTTTGACTTTATCTCGGAATAGAGTGTGAAACTTCAGTCTATGCCTGGTTTCTATTTTCCAGTTTTCCCAACAATTTTTGTTAAAGATTGAATTCTTATTACTGAAGTTGAAGTTTTTGGATTTATCAAACAGTACATTACAATAGTCGTTTACCACTGTTCCTTTTATACCTAATCTATTACATGATTCACCACTCAATTTCCTAGTCAGTGCCAAACAATTTTGAGGACTGATGCTTTATAATATTATTTTAGATCTGGGGTGACTAAGCTACCTTCTTTTGCATTTTTTTCATTAATTCCCTTGCATTTTTTTCTTCAGTCTTTTGACATTCCTTTAAAGAGATCTATTTTTCCTTTTGCTTTATTTGAGAAGATTGCTATCCCTACCTTTTTTCATTTCATCTGAAGCATAATATATTGTTCCAGTCTTTTACCTTTACTCTGGTTTTTTTTTTTGTAAATAACAAATTGTAGGATTGTGGTTTTTAATCTACTCTGCTTTCTGCTTCCATTTTTTGAAAGAGTTAATCCTATTTACATTTCCAGATAATCCCCTCCATTTGAACTTTTCTTTCCCTTTTCAACCCATACCTCCTCACCAGTGTTTTGCTTCCAAATTCTGCCTCCCTCAATCTATCCTGTTTCTATCTGCTCCTTTTCCTTTTCTTTCCCATTCCCTTTTTTCTTTTCCCCTCCTTTCTTCCCTCTCTCCTATCATTCCCTTCTTTCCTCCTATCCCCCTTCTCCCTTTCTAATGACTGAAGGGTAAGATAAATTTCCAAACCCAAATGAATGTGTGTGTTATCCCCTGTTTTAGTCAAATCTGATAAAACTAAGATTAAAACAACTGTCATCCCCTCCCTTTTTTCCTTCTTCTGTAATATCTTTAGAGCCTCTTTATTTGATGTAATTTACCACAGTCTGACTCCCTCTCCCTCCCATTTTACTACAATCCCTTTTTAAAAACTGTCTTAATTTGTTTAAATCCTCACATCAGAATAAAATTATGTCCAAACCCTAAGTCTAAGTACATTCTTTCAAATAGAGTCATAGGTCTCAAGAGTTATGAGAATTTTCCTTCCCCATAGGAATGTAAACATTTTAATCTTATTGAATAAGTTTTTTTTTTCTTTTTCCATATTTACCTTTTGATGTATCTTTTAAATCTCATGATTGAAAAAATATTCCTGACCAGCTATTTTTTTCATCAGGAAAATTTGGAAGTGGCCTATTTCATTAAATGTCCATCTTTTCCCCTGCAAGAGGGAATTTTGATGGGTAGTTGATTCTTGGTTGTAATGTATGCACTTTTGTCCTCTGGAATATTGTGTTTCAGGACCTTAGATCTTTTAATGTTGATACTGCCAAGTCCTGTGTAATCCTGATGGTGGTCCTTTGATATCTGAATTTCTTCTTTCTGACTACCTGAAGGATTTTCAACATGATCTGATAATTCTGGGGATGGACTACATTATTTCTTGGTATTTCCCTTTTGAGATCCTTTTCAGGAGGTGATAAATGGATTCTTTCAAAAATTATTTTGCCTTCTGGTTCTAGAATATAAAGGCAGTTTTCCTTCATGATTTCTTAAAAGATGTTAACCAGCTCTGTTTTTGATCATATCTTTCAGGTAGTAGAATAATTCTAAAATTCCCTCTCCTGGATCTATTTTCTAGGTCAATTGTTTTTCCAATGAGTATTTTACATTTTCCTCTACTTTAAAATTTTTTCCTTGACTTGTTCTTGATGTGTCATAGATTCATTAACCTTTGCAATAGACCTTACAGTCTATTCTTCAGTAAAGTATTTTCTTTAATTAGCATTTTCATCTTTTATTCCTTTTGGTCAATTCTATTTTTAAAGTAATTGTTATCTTTTTTTCATTTAGTTTTGCATCTGCCCAATTGTATTTTTAAGGGATTTGTTTTCTTCAGGAAATTTTTATGCTTCCTTTTACAAGAAGTTAAATTTCTCTTGAATTTCTTTTCTCAATTTTCAATTCATTTTAAAAAATTCTTTTTTGAGCTCTTCTAAGAAGTCTTTTTGGGTTAGAATCCAATTTATATTCTCCTCTGCAGTTTAACATGTAATAATTTTTCTGAGATGGTGTTTTTTTACTTGTCTTTATCTTCTACAGTTCTGACTTTTCTCTGATTTTTCTTACTCATTCTGAGTTTTGTTACTGGTCATTGTCCCAAGCTTCTTGTGTTGAGAGAGGTGACCTGCTTACAGACATTTCAATAATCCTAGATGTTTTCTTACTAGACTGTGGTTTTCCTGGGTTGGTATTACTAGGTTGTACTGGTTGAATGGAGGTCTTGGGTACTTGAGTTGGAGCCCTTCCAAATGACCTGCTGTTGAGTCCACATTCCAGGGTTGTCCTCTGCAGCTCTCTCCTATAGGTGAGAGCCTAAGGCTATCACATTCCACCACCTACACCTTGTGTTTCATTTCCTTGCCCTGGGTACACTCACTCCTCCCCAGACAGACCTTGCTGAAAAATGCTCCATTTTTGTTCTTTTGTGGGGTTTGTTGTCCCAGAATCCATTTAGAAGAATTAATTTGATTAATGTTAACTTCTGAGGGAATCTTGGGAGAGTTTAAGGAAATTCCTGGCTTCTCTTCAACATCTTGACTTTGCCCTCCAAAAGCTATTATTTTTAAAAATAGGAAGCAAGGAAAGTAATTTTAAAAAATCTTGACATACCTAAAAATCATTATTAAACAAAAAATGTGGATACTACATTTCAGGGAATGTTAGAGCAATAGAAATTCTTGTGTTTGATTTTTTATTTTTTGTATAGTCAGGACAGATTCCTTGGAGTGATTACCAATCTCTTTTGGGAGATTCTGCAATATTTGTATGTATGATACAATCACACAATATAACCTGCAAACAGAAGGATTGAAAGACTATACTATCCACAAAGACTGAATCATTTTTCAAACTGATTTCTTTACTATGTCTCCATCACAGTGACTAACATCTCACCTAATTTTGATGATTAGAGTGTCTTTTAATTAGTTACTTAATGATGAAAATTCAAATGATTCTAATAATGGATGAGAGGAGCCTGCAAGGTTCTTTGTTCTGTTGAATGAAATGATTATTTGTTCTTAAGAAGTGATGAGTACCCTGCTGAATATTACTTATGAAATTATCATCAAGGATAACTTCAATTCACATATAGATAAATTTAATAAATATTTTTTGTATAAATGAGGTGGTAAGGAAATAATACATATTTAGATATTCTTTTTTTGATCATCCTTCCTTCAGATGAATTTTAGATTGGACCCTCAATAATCTTACAATTGGATTTTCTGCAGCATAAGATCTTCTCTATCTGCATTTGGTGATCTGACTACTTTTCCCATCTTTCTCTACTTTATTGTCATTCTACCTCCTCTAAAACTTCATTCAGGACTATAGTATTATATTCTGAATATGTCATCTTCTATGTTTTTCATAGATGAAAAAGTTGCTATATTTATAACTCTTTTCTATTTTTCTTCTACCTATTATCCTGCTTCCATTTTTTCATCCTTAATACTTTAAAATATTTTTTAAGCTGAATACTGTGCTAGACTTTCCCTAAATTGATTTGTCTCTCCCCTACTTCTCACTCCTTTGAGAAGCTATACTTATCACTATGATTGATTAACCACTATGGATATATTATCTATGTTCATTTAGGGGTATCCTTTGTATTGATCTAGAAGCATTTCCTAGAATTTCTCCATTTAGTATTATTGTATTCCTTTTTTTGTTGTTTTTTGCAAAGCAATGCAGTTAAGTGACTTGCCCAAGATCACATAGCTAGGCAATTATTAAGTGTCTGAGGCTGGATTTGAACTCAGGTCCTCCTGACTCCAGGGCCAGTGCTGTATCCATTGTGCCATCTAGCTGCCTCTATTAGATTCCTTTTATTGAATCCCTCGTGATAAGTGGAATTCTTTAGAGGAAACAGTTTTCCATATATTTCCTGTTACTACAGAGTACATAGTTATAATATAATTTGAATACTGAAATTATATATATATATATATATAATATATAATAAAGTAGCATGCTCATTAAATGTGAAAGAAGTTATACCATGTTTAGAACATTGATGTAAAAGCACAATTGTTAAAGAATATTTTCTGACAAATAAAATATATCTGTGATATTGTAAAAATATGAATATATATATATATATAAATACACACATATAAGATCCTTGCTACAAATATTTTTTAATTAGTGTTATAAAAATGGAGGTATTTTGTAGAGGAGAAAAACTCACTAATATTAAGTTACTTGCCCAAGTTCAGAGACAAGGCAAGAGGTAATTCCAGATATTCCTGAGACTTTCTCTATATCATATTTGAAATATTATAGTGAAATACAGTGATATATAAAAAAAGAAAAGTAATATCTAATAACTAGATTTATATAATATTTTAACATTTGCAAAAACTTTCCATTTTTCTCCCTCACAAACAACTATGATTAAGTAGCTAGGTGATTTTATCACCATTCAATAGATGAAAAACTGAGACTACTTTGCTCAAGCTCACATAGCTATTAAGTGTCTGAGGCTGGATTTGAATTAAAATCATTTTAAGTATCAGGCCCATTGTTCTATTCACTGTCACCTAGCTACATAGATGGAAATCTGGCTATGTAGAAAATGATATTAAACCTTATTCAAAACTGCTTGACCTTGGTTTTTTTTTTTTGGTAGAATCATTAGAAATCCTTGAATAATAGAATAGGACAATACAGATACCATTTTCTTTTTCCTTTTTTTTTTTAGATTTTTTTTTGCAAGGCAAATGGGGTTAAGTGGCTTGCCCAAGGCCACACAGCTAGGTAATTATTAAGTGTCTGAGACCGGATTTGAACCCAGGTACTCCTGACTCCAAGGCCGGTGCTTTATCCACTACGACACCTAGCCACCCCCAGATACCATTTTCAATGAGTTTTTTTTTTTGACAGAAAGAATTTTTGCAGACTATATTACAGAAGAAAATTTATTGGACTGTTCTTAAGAGAATAACTATTGTACATCCTTCATTTCAAAGAGGACCAAAGACATCTTAGGGGATATTTTGATTTGCAAGTGCATTAGATATAAGTGAGGGAGAGTTGTATGTAGTCATCAGCCTCAGTCTCTCTTTCTGAGTCAAGTCTACCAGGAAGACAAAAGTCAAGACTATGGTAATGGCTCAGCATGAAGTGGATGACTTTGATATTTTTGATGTCTGAACAAGCTCTAAACAATCTACAATGCCAGTGCTCAACTGCCTTCATGGTCATTAAAACAAATTTTTCTTTTCTGGGGAAAGCTTTCACTTGTTTGGGGGTAGATATCCCCTAATTTATCAAAAGGTTTGAGACCTGTCTACTTCCTTCAATTTAGTTTAGCTTAGGACATAGTGGTAGAAGTTGATATATATATATATATATATATATATATATATATATATATATATATATGTATATGAATTTATTATTTATATAGATAATATAATAGCTTATTTAAACTCGTACTTGGGAGTTAAAATTATATAAAAAAACTCATATTTAAATTGAGTCACATAAAATACAAAAATAGCTATAGTAGGGGCAGCTAGGTAATGCAGTGAATAAATCACCTGGAGTCAGGAGGACCTGGGTTCAAATCCAGCCTCAGACACATAATAATTGCCTAGCTGTGTGACCTTGGACAAGTCACTTAACCCAACTGTCTTGTAAAAAAAATCAAAAATAATATTTATAGTAATGGCAAAGAATTGGAAATTGAGAGGATGCCCATCAATTGAGGAATAACTGAATAAGCTCTGGTTGTATGTATGTTATGGAATACTATGGCTATGTAAGAAATCATCAACTTCAGAAAAGCAGGGAAAGACTTCGACGACCTGATGCTGGGTGAAGAAAGCAGAACCAGAAGAACACTGTATACATTATCAGAAACATTGTGAGATGATTAACTTTATTAATCAGAATTCTTCTCGGCAGTTTGGTGATCAGGACAATCCCGAGAGAACTGTTAAGAAAAATGCCATACGCATCCAGAGAAAAAACTATAAATTCTAAATATAGCGCATTCACTTTATAAAACTTCTTTTACGCTTTTTTTACTTTCTCTTGTTTTTTTTTTCCACTTTGGTTCTAATTCTTCTTTCACAATATGACTAATATGGAAATAGGCTAATCACATTTGTACACTGTGAAAATGTCAAATTGTTTGCTGCTATGAGGAGAGGGAGGAAAGAGAGGATGGTAGAAAAAATGTGGAATTAAAAAGCTTGCAAGCTATCTTTGCATGTTACTAGGAAAAATGTTTGGAGTCATTAGAAAAATTAGAAACCTATTAAAAACCTGTTCATTTGCACAATAGATTTCTTAATTGTTGACAAAATAAGTGAGAACAACTTTATTTAAGGTTTGAAAATCTTTTAAAAATATTTTTTTGAATTTTTAAGTACTGAAGTCAATTATTATATTAATGAAAGAGTCCTACTAGTGTTTTGAATTCAATGAAAAAGTTTTAAAGTTAGTTTAATTGCACAGTGACTCATTTTCTGTTGTCATTAAAGGTGATCTGCTAAATTAATTATATTTTCTTGAAATGAAATATTTTTGAACATTATGTTATAATTAATTTTATTTTATGTTGAACTCTGACTCACAGTTTTCCCTGCAAGCATGTCTCATCCAAAGATTTACAGAAATGCTGGGTCATTTGTAAACTGGTAGTAATGACCATAATATCACAGTTTTGAAGATTAATTAGTGTGTACTTAATACAGTATAAAATTCTATAAAATAAGGATATTACATTTAAGAGAGATTTTAAAAGATATCTCTGGCTTTTAGATTCTTAATATGTAAAAGTTTGAGGGGGTTGAATTTCATGATCTCTGAAATCCCTTCTAACCTAATAATGTATAAAAAAAGACTCCAGGGCCTGAAGGAATGCATTTTAATGTAGACCATTAGACTGACTGGTAGGAGGTCTGGCTGCTGAGTCTTAGGAATTTATTGCCTAGATTATGTATTCTATCTGAAGACCTGCTAGCTTTCTAAAAAATAGTTTAGAAATTCGACACAATGAAATGTTTAATTAATAACAATGCTTTCATGATTACCTTTTATAACTCATAATTCTATGGAGGAAATGACTGTACTCAGGGAGAAGAACATAATATTGATACATTAAAAATATGTCCATAAACATCTAGGTACAATTCTACTTTTTCATAAATACATCCTGTAACACCACTTTTTACATCAGTTTCAGACAATTCTATGCAGAGACTATATGGTATGTTAGCTATATAAACTAAAACATATAAAGCCCTTCTCAACATAACCAAATAAAGATCCTCAATCTGTTTTATTTTAATCAAATGTCTAATTCATATTTTGTAATGATATTAAATCTCAGTCTCATGACATGAAATTTTAGATATTGATTTTAGGCTTTATTCTCATTTCTGCTATTTACTCCTTATATATTTTGACAATTTACTGAATCTCTTTAGAATTAAATTTTCTCTTTTATATAATGAGTAGGAGAAGAATCACATAATAAATAAGTGTTTGGATGAGTGAAAAGATCTGATTTTGAATCTTTCCTTTAATCCTTTTCATCATGTCTACATAAAATCATTCCATCGCTCAAATTGAAGTTCAATTCTCAAGGGTTATAAAATGATACTATCCTCTATCTAAGTGTGCTGCTTTTATTTGTCCAATTCAAAATACAATTCTTAAGAGTTAGAAGTATCATCAAATCACAATCAATTTATATCCACACACTCAAGTATGATCCTTTCATCTATCCTGTTAGATTGTCCTGATAGAAATACAAGTTTCAAGAGTTAAAAGTATCATCCCCTCATAGTCAACTTATACTGCACATCCTCTTCGTAAGTATACTCCTTTCAATTGTCCTAATAGAAGTACAATTCTCAGGAGTTATGAGTCTTATTGACCAGCTTTTTTTCCCCTTTCCTTTTTATGTATCTCTTAAGTCCTATATTTGAAGATCAAGATTTCTATTCAGTTATGGTCTTTTTATCATCTAAGTTTGAAAGTCTTCTATTTTTTTTGAAAATCCATCTTTTCTTCTGAAATAAAATGCTGAATTTTACAGGGAAGTTGATTCTTGATTGTTATCCAAACTCCTTTGCCCTTATATTCCAAGATGATCCTTTAATGTTGAACCTACAAATTCCTGTGTAACCCTGATTGTTTCTCACTAGTATTTAAATTGCTTCATTTTGGTTGCTTGTAGTTCTTTAGATGAGAATTCTGAAATTAGTCTAAAATATTCTTTGGAGGTTTTTATTTTGGTATCTCTTTCTAGGGGGTAATTGATGAATTTTTCCAAGGATGATTTTTATCTTCTTGTTTTACTTTTTACCTTCTTCTTTTCATTGATATTGTCCTGAAAGACATCAATTAGGCTCTTTCTTTTGATCATGACTTTCTGGTAGACTAATAATTTGTAATTTATCTCTCCACATTTTTCAGGTCAGTCACATTTCCTAAGAATTATTTTACATGTTTTTTCTATTTTTACCATATTTTAGTTTTGTTTGTGCATCTCCGTATCTCATGGAGTCATTGTTTTCTATTTGTCCCATTCTAACTTTTAAGGTTTTTCTTTTCTTCAATTAGATTTTGTGTTCACTTTTTTGGTTGGTTAATTTTACTTTTAGATGGGTTGTTTTCCTTTCCCAACTGCTCAATTTTACTTTTAAAGATGTTATTTTCGTTTTTTTTTTCTATTTTGTCAATTTTACTTTTAAAAGTATTGTTTAGTCCAGTTAATTTTTCATGAATTTCCTGAATGACTCTCCTTTCTTTTCATTATTTTTTTTTCATCCTCACTTCTTTGATTTTTTTTGTGATTTCTTGTTTATTCATATGTATGAAAGGTGGTATAATTCAGTTAAAAACCTCTTTTTAAAAAATGTTGAATTTGATGATTTTGCAATGGAAATATAAAATCTTAATTTTGAAAATAAACATTTATATCAAAATATCATTCCCATCTTTATTTGAAAGTTTTTTATTATTGTTTTTGAAATTGTGATTTCATATATGTAGTGAATTCCAAATGAAAGAATTATATTCCAAAATGTCTTTGGTATTTTTTATTTTTTATTTTTTTGGTTTATTTACTTTATATTATTACAATTTTCTTGTTGTGAGAGTAAACATAAACACCCTCACCCACCCCCCCAAGAAGATGAGAAACCTCCATAATAGTGAGAGAGGGAAAAAAATGTACTTCAGTCTGTTTTCAGATTCCAATGGCTCTGTCTCCGGGATGAGTTGCCTTCTCTATAATTAATCTATCAAAGAAGTTGCTTCAATATTTTTCCCACAGTTACTATTACTAGCTTTATTTTTCTCCACTCTATTTCTCCCCACTTTCATTTATTCTATTCTCTCTCTCCTTTCACCTTGTTCCTGTTCAAAATTGTGTTTATCTGAATTCCCTCTCCCATGATCTTCCCTCTCTTCTATCATATACTCCCCTTCCCTTCCCCATCCCCCCTTATCCCATCCCTTTCTTCTTATTTTTCTCTAGTGTAAGATAGATTTCTATAACCTAATAAGTATGTATGTTATTTCCTCAATGAGTCATTTCTGATGAGAATGAAGGCTCATTCATTCCTTCTTGCCTTCCCCAGTTCCACTCCATTGATAAAGTTTTTCTTGACTCTTATGTGAAATATCTTAGCCCCTTCTTCCTCTCCTTTCTCCTCCCAGTACATACCTTTATCACCCATTGACTCCATCTTTACACTATATTATTACATTATATTCAGCTCCTTTCTTTGACTTGTCTATATATGCTCATTCTAACTGCTCTTATAAATGAGAAAGTTCATATGTGTTATCAATATATTCTTCCCATGCAGGAATACAAACAAATTTGATATCATTAATTTCCTCATAGTTAGTCCTTCTTGTCTACCCCCTCTATGGTTCACCAGAGTCCTGTACTTGGAGATCAAACTTTCTGTTCAGCTTTGGTTGTTTCAACAGGAAAGTTTCAAAGTCC